>NC_037689.1:13889820-13943516 GCF_003255815.1 Theropithecus gelada | reverse complement strand
ACTCGTCATTTACATCAGGTATAACTCCCAATGCAATCCCTCCCCCCGCCCCCCTCCCCATGATAGGCCCCGGTGTGTGATGTTCCCCTTCCCGAGTCCAAGTGATCTCATTGTTCAGTTCCCACCTATGAGTGAGAACATGCGGTGTTTGGTTTTCTGTTCTTGTGATAGTTTGCTAAGAATGATGGATTCCAGCTGCATCCATGTCCCTACAAAGGACACAAACTCATCCTTTTTTATGGCTGCATAGTATTCCATGGTGTATATATGCCACATTTTCTTAATCCAATCTGTCACTGATGGACATTTGGGTTGATTCCAAGTCTTTGCTATTGTGAATAGTGCTGCAATAAACATACGTGTGCATGTGTCTTTATAGCAGCATAATTTATAATCCTTTGGGTATATACCCAGTAATGGGATGGCTGGGTCATATGGTACATCTAGTTCTAGATCCTTGAGGAATCGCCATACTGTTTTCCATAATGGTTGAACTAGTTTACAATCCCACCAACAGTGTAAAAGTGTTCCTATTTCTCCACATCCTCTCCAGCACCTGTTGTTTCCTGACTTTTGAATGATCGCCATTCTAACTGGTGTGAGATGGTATCTCATTGTGGTTTTGATTTGCATTTCTCTGATGGCCAGTGATGATGAGCATTTTTTCATGTGTTTGTTGGCTGTATGAATGTCTTCTTTTGAGAAATGTCTATTCATATCCTTTGCCCACTTTTTGATGGGGTTGTTTGTTTTTTTCTTGTAAATTTGTTGGAGTTCTTTGTAGGTTCTGGATATTAGCCCTTTGTCAGATGAGTAGATTGCAAAAATTTTCTCCCATTCTGTAGGTTGCCTGTTCACTCTGATGGTAGTTTCTTTTGCTGTGCAGAAGCTCTTTAGTTTAATGAGATCCCATTTGTCAATTTTGGCTTTTGCTGCCGTTGCTTTTGGTGTTTTAGACATGAAGTCTTTGCCCATGCCTATGTCCTGAATGGTACTACCTAGATTTTCCTCTAGGATTTTTATGGTATTAGGTCTAACATTTAAGTCTCTAATCCATCTTGAATTAATTTTCGTATAAGGAGTAAGGAAAGGATCCAGTTTCAGCTTTCTACTTATGGCTAGCCAATTTTCCCAGCACCATTTATTAAATAGGGAATCCTTTCCCCATTTCTTGTTTCTCTCAGGTTTGTCAAAGATCAGATGGCTGTAGATGTGTGGTATTATTTCTGAGGGCTCTGTTCTGTTCCATTGGTCTATATCTCTGTTTTCGTACCAGTACCATGCTGTTTTGGTTACTGTAGCCTTGTAGTATAGTTTGAAGTCAGGTAGCGTGATGCCTCCAGCTTTGTTCTTTTGACTTAGGATTGTCTTGGAGATGCGGGCTCTTTTTTGGTTCCATATGAACTTTAAAGCAGTTTTTTCCAATTCTGTGAAGAAAGTCATTGGTAGCTTGATGGGGATGGCATTGAATCTATAAATAACCTTGGGCAGTATGGCCATTTTCATGATATTGATTCTTCCTATCCATGAGCATGGTATGTTCTTCCATTTGTTTGTGTCCTCTTTTATTTCACTGAGCAGTGGTTTGTAGTTCTCCTTGAAGAGGTCCTTTACATCCCTTGTAAGTTGGATTCCTAGGTATTTTATTCTCTTTGAAGCAATTGTGAATGGAAGTTCATTCATGATTTGGCTCTCTGTTTGTCTGTTACTGGTGTATACGAATGCTTGTGATTTTTGCATATTAATTTTGTATCCTGAGACTTTGCTGAAGTTGCTTATCAGCTTAAGGAGATTTTGGGCTGAGACAATGGGGTTTTCTAAATATACAATCATGTCATCTGCAAACAGGGACAATTTGACTTCTTCTTTTCCTAACTGAATACCCTTGATTTCTTTCTCTTGCCTGATTGCCCTAGCCAGAACTTCCAACACTATGTTGAATAGGAGTGGTGAGAGAGGGCATCCCTGTCTTGTGCCAGTTTTCAAAGGGAATTTTTCCAGTTTTTGCCCATTCAGTATGATATTGGCTGTGGGTTTGTCATAAATAGCTCTTATTATTTTGAGGTACGTTCCATCCATACCGAATTTATTGAGCGTTTTTAGCATGAAGGGCTGTTGAATTTTGTCAAAAGCCTTTTCTGCATCTATTGAAATAATCATGTGGTTCTTGTCTTTGGTTCTGTTTATATGCTGGATTATGTTTATTGATTTGCGAATGTTGAACCAGCCTTGCATCCCAGGGATGAAGCCCACTTGATCATGGTGGATAAGCTTTTTGATGTGCTGCTGAATCCGGTTTGCCAGTATTTTATTGAGGATTTTTTCATCGATGTTCATCAGGGATATTGGTCTAAAATTCTCTTTTTTTGTTGTGTCTCTGCCAGGCTTTGGTATCAGGATGATGTTGGCCTCATAAAATGAGTTAGGGAGGATTCCCTCTTTTTCTATTGATTGGAATAGTTTCAGAAGGAATGGTACCAACTCCTCCTTGTACCTCTGGTAGAATTCAGCTGTGAATCCATCTGGTCCTGGACTTTTTTTGGTTGGTAGGCTATTAATTGTTGCCTCAATTTCAGAGCCTGCTATTGGTCTATTCAGGGATTCAACTTCTTCCTGGTTTAGTCTTGGAAGAGTGTAAGTGTCCAGGAAATTATCCATTTCTTCTAGATTTTCCAGTTTATTTGCGTAGAGGTGTTTATAGTATTCTCTGATGGTAGTTTGTATTTCTGTGGGGTCGGTGGTGATATCCCCTTTTTCATTTTTAATTGCGTCGATTTGATTCTTCTCTCTTTTCTTCTTTATTAGTCTTGCTAGTGGTCTGTCAATTTTGTTGATCTTTTCAAAAAACCAACTCCTGGATTCATTGATTTTTTGGAGGGTTTTTTGTGTCTCTATCTCCTTCAGTTCTGCTCTGATCTTAGTTATTTCTAGCCTTCTGCTAGCTTTCGAATGTGTTTGCTCTTGCTTCTCTAGTTCTTTTAATTGCGATGTTAGAGTGTCAATTTTTGATCTTTCCTGCTTTCTCTTGTGGGCATTTAGTGCTATAAATTTCCCTCTACACACTGCTTTAAATGTGTCCCAGAGATTCTGGTATGTTGTATCTTTGTTCTCATTGTTTTCACAGAACATCTTTATTTCTGCCTTCATTTCGTGATGTACCCAGTAGTCATTCAGGAGCAGGTTGTTCAGTTTCCATGTAGTTGAGTGGTTTTGATTGAGTTTCTTAGTCCTGAGTTCTAGTTTGATTGCACTGTGGTCTGAGAGACAGTTTGTTATAATTTCTGTTCTTGTACATTTGCTGAGGGGTGCTTTACTTCCAATTATGTGGTCAATTTTGGAATAAGTGTGATGTGGTGCTGAGAAGAATGTATATTCTGTTGATTTGGGGTGGAGAGTTCTATAGATGTCTATTAGGTCTGCTTGCTGCAGAGATGAGTTCAATTCCTGGATATCTTGTTAACTTTCTGTCTCGTTGATCTGTCTAATGTTGACAGTGGGGTGTTGAAGTCTCCCATTATTTTTGTATGGAAGTCTAAGTCTCTTTGTAAGTCTCTAAGGACTTGCTTTATGAATCTGGGTGCTCCTGTATTGGGTGCATATATATTTAGGATAGTTAGCTCTTCCTGTTGAATTGATCCCTTTACCATTATGTAATGGCCTTCTTTGTCTCTTTTGATCTTTGATGGTTTAAAGTCTGTTTTATCAGAGACTAGGATTGCAACCCCTGCTTTTTTTTGTTCTCCATTTGCTTGGTAAATCTTCCTCCATCCCTTTATTTTGAGCCTATGTATGTCTCTGCTTGTGAGATGGGTCTCCTGAATACAGCAGACTGATGGGTCTTGACTCTTTATCCAGTTTGCCAGTCTGTGTCTTTTAATTGGAGCATTTAGTCCATTTACATTTAAGGTTAATATTGTTATGTGTGAACTTGATCCTGCCATTATGATATTAACTGGTTATTTTGCTCGTTAGTTGATGCAGTTTCTTCCTAGCCTCGATGGTCTTTACATTTTGGCATGTTTTTGCAATGGCTGGTACTGGTTGTTCCTTTCCATGTTTAGTGCTTCCTTCAGGGTCTCTTGTAAGGCAGGCCTAGTGGTGACAAAATCTCTAAGCATTTGCTTATCTGTAAAGGATTTTATTTCTCCTTCACTTATGAAACTTACTTTGGCTGGATATGAAATTCTGGGTTTAAAATTCTTTTCTTTAAGAATGTTGAATATTGGCCCCCACTCTCTTCTGGCTTGGAGAGTTTCTGCCGAGAGGTCTGCTGTTAGTCTGATGGGCTTCCCTTTGTGGGTAACCCGACCTTTCTCTCTGGCTGCCCTTAAGATTTTTTCCTTCATTTCAACTTTGGTGAATCTGGCAATTATGTGTCTTGGAGTTGCTCTTCTCGAGGAGTATCTTTGTGGCGTTCTCTGTATTTCCTGGATTTGAATGTTGGCCTGCCCTACTAGGTTGGGGAAGTTCTCCTGGATGATATCCTGAAGAGTGTTTTCCAACTTGGTTCCATTTTCCCCCTCACTTTCAGGCACCCCAATCAGACGTAGATTTGGTCTTTTTACATAATCCCATACTTCTTGCAGGCTTTGTTCATTTCTTTTTCTTCTTTTTTCTTTTGGTTTCTCTTCTCGCTTCATTTCATTCATTTGATCCTCAATCGCTGATACTCTTTCTTCCAGTTGATCGAGTCGGTTACTGAAGCTTGTGCATTTGTCACGTATTTCTCGGGTCATGGTTTTCATCTCTTTCATTTCGTTTATGACCTTCTCTGCATTAATTAGTCTAGCCGTCAATTCTTCCACTTTTTTTTCAAGATTTTTAGTTTCTTTGCGCTGGGTACGTAATTCCTCCTTTAGCTCTGAGAAATTTGATGGACTGAAGCCTTCTTCTCTCATCTCGTCAAAGTCATTCTCCGTCCAGCTTTGATCCGTTGCTGGCGATGAGCTGCGCTCCTTTGCCGGGGGAGATGCGCTCTTGTTTTTTGAATTTCCAGCTTTTCTGCCCTGCTTTTTCCCCATCTTTGTGGTTTTATCTGCCTCTGGTCTTTGATGATGGTGATGTACTGATGGGGTTTTGGTGTAGGTGTCCTTCCTGTTTGATAGTTTTCCTTCTAACAGTCAGGACCCTCAGCTGTAGGTCTGTTGGAGATTGCTTGAGGTCCACTCCAGACCCTGTTTGCCTGGGTAACAGCAGCAGAGGCTGCAGAAGATAGAATATTTCTGAACAGCAAGTGTACCTGTCTGATTCTTGCTTTGGAAGCTTCCTCTCAGGGGTGTACTCCACCCTGTGAGGTGTGGGGTGTCAGACTGCCCCTAGTGGGGGATGTCTCCCAGTTAGGCTACTCAGGGGTCAGGGACCCGCTTGAGCAGGGAGTCTGTCCCTTCTCAGATCTCAACCTCCGTGTTGGGAGATCCACTGCTCTCTTCAAAGCTGTCAGACAGAGTCGTTTGCGTCTGCAGAGGTGTCTGCTGCTTTGTTATTGTTTTCTGTGCCCTGCCCCCAGAGGTGGAGTCTACAGAGACAGGCAGGTTTCCTTGAGCTGCTGTGAGCTCCACCCAGTTCGAGCTTCCCAGCAGCTTTGTTTACCTAGTTAAGCCTCAGCAATGGCGGGCGCCCCTCCCCCAGCCTCGCTGCTGCCTTGCCGGTAGATCACAGACTGCTGTAATAGCAATGAGGGAGGCTCCGTGGGTGTGGGACCCTCCCGGCCAGGAGTGGGATATGATCTCCTGGTGTGCCTGATTGCTCAAAGCGCAGTATTGGGGTGGGAGTTACCCGATTCTCCAGGTGTTGTGTGTCTCAGTTCCCCTGGCTAGGAAAAGGGATTCCCTTCCCCCTTGCGCTTCTCAGGTGAGGCAATGCCTCGCCCTGCTTCAGCTCTCGCTGGTCGGGCTGCAGCAGCTGACCAGTACCGATCGTCCGGCACTCCCCAGTGAGATGAACCCAGTACCTCAGTTGAAAATGCCGAAATCACCGGTCTTCTGTGTCGCTGGCGCTGGGAGTTGAAGACTGGAGCTGCTCCTATTCGGCCATCTTGCTCCGCCTCTGGGTTCATGCAATTCTCCTGCCTCAGCCTTCTCCTGAGCAGCTGGGATTACAAATGTGCACCACTACGCCTGGCTAATTTTTGTATTTTTAATAGAGATGGGGTTTCACTATGTTGGCCAGGCTTGTCTCAAATTCCTGACCTCAAGTGATCTGCCTGCCTCAGCCTCCCAAAATGCTGGAATTACAGGTGTGAGCCACTGCACCCGGCCTAAAGAGAATATTTTCTCAATTGAAAATACTATAGTCAATTAAAGTGAGATTAAAATGAGAAATTTCAAATATATTAACTATAAACTGCAACTTTGAAAAATATTGCAGGCAATTTTATTAAGTTCTACTGAATAAATATATTTTCAGAGAAATGTCAGTAACATGGTATTAGAAATAAATATAGCTGATAAATGGATTGAGGTTTATGAATACATACCAAGAATAATTATTCTGCTTATGTATTTTTTAATTTTGGAAAATCATTTCAAAAAGTTTGTTACACGAGATGTTATTTTTAAAAGAATTTCATATTTGAAAATAGTTCAAATATATAATTTTAAAATATTTTCAATGCAATTAGTCCAATTTTCTGATCAATAAATAACTATCTTTTAAAAGCATGTAATTTTATTGTTTTCATTTCAAAATGTGTTAGTTTGGAAATTATATGATCATCCTACATAACCAGGCAACACAAGTCACAGAAAAATACATATGCCCTCAGAGACACTGTGATATCTTCTAACCAGGTTTCCTTCTATGTGTACTTAAGTGTGTGTGATATCAGTAATTCATGTGAAGGGCTTTATATATGACTTGATGACCCAGAGTACCACTGAGCAAGAAGTAGCTTTGTCCTGGGTATACTACTTGATCAGAATCTACCTTGTCTTTCATTCCTTCTCGCATGCTTGCTTTCTATTTTTCTGAACTTCTCTGACTATAAGGTTCTATCTGTTTTCTTGCTTGTACTCTGTCAAAAAACTAATTTGCAGTCATTCATACCAGTATTTACTGAGTGAGGTGATTCTAACATCATGTAGAAACAGTTGAATCAAATCCTGACATACCATTGATTAACTGGGTAAACTTTGGTAAATCACTTAATGTCTCTAAATGCTATGTTCTTATTTGTGAGACATGGATGATAATGCCTGCCATGTATGTTGTTAGAAGTATTTCAAAAATAATATTTGTAAGCATTTAAAAATATTATATTTTAAGAGCAACTGGAGAAAATCATACAACTAATCGGATGTGTGTTCATTTTAAATTAAAGTTGACTCAGCTCATCTGGGCTTTGAGGGTGGCTGGCTAACTGACTTTATTTTTCCGGTCAATTTGTCCTCCAGCTCTTTTCAATAATTCATGCATTCTCAACTCTCTTCTCAGATCTCTGCTGTTCTTCACCTCCTTTATTTTAACAGATGACATAGTTTGCGCTTTGCAGAGAAAATAGAAGCCATCCCATCAGAATTTCATCAACTTCCTGTCATATTTACAAGCTCACCAGCAACACATTGAATCCTCCCCCTTCTCACTTATTACCATGGTTGGAGGAAGGGTAGTTCTCTTTCTCCACTTCTTTCTGCATCTGCTCCCTTCTCACTTTCTCAGAAACTTCATATGATCCAAAGATATCTCTCTCCATGCTGGATATCTTCTCTTTGTCCCAAAGCAATTCTCTATCCTTCACTGCTGTGCTCCATACCCAGGAAGGGCTGATCTTAATAGACCATGTCAATGATCCTTCTGGCCCTCTGCCTTTGAGTTGGATTAGACCAAGGGGAGACCCTAACAAAATATTAAGGGGGATCTTATGATCTTTCATGTGTTGACTGACTTTCTCAACTGAAGTTGACATCACCTATTAGGCAGCCCTTTCCTATAGCTACTCTCTCTAATTAATGATAACTGTTCCCCCCTTACCCTCTAGAGCCTAATGGTAGTAATGTTTCTCTTGCTGTTGCTAAGCATGGAATGCATCAACATCCTTTGTTGATTTTCCTATCCCCTGCCAACAACTTTGTAAATATTCTCTTTATTAAAGTCTTCTCATTTACCTAATTTAAGTGTGCCATATATTTCATGACACCATCTTGAACACAGTTCAAGATGTGTTAGCATCTTGAAAACACTTGTACCTCCATATCTGAGGGGGGATACTAAAATTCATGGATGCTCAAGTCCCTTATATAAAATGATATAGTATTTAGATATAATCCATGCACATCCTCCAGTATACCCAAAATCATCTCTAGATTACATATAATACCTAATACAATATAAATTCTGTATAATAATTGTTATGCTGTATCATTTAGAGAATAATGACAAGAAGGAAAGATTGCACATGTTCATTACAGATGCAACCATCCTTTTTTTTCAAGTATTTTCTGACCCACAATTGGCTAAATTCATGGTTGTGGAAACCACGGATATGGAGGGCTGATTGTACACTGCTTTATGTTTATATTCATTGCTGAATACTTTCTATCCACATTTAAAACTGTTCCAGTGAAACTTCTCTTGTTAAAGTTGCCAGTAACCATCACATTCCTAAAACCTATGGACAATTTGAAGTTCTCATCTTGGTCTCTGTCACATTTTTGGCTGGTTCACATCTACACCCCTTTCTACATCTGGGGAGCCCACCTTTGAGAAGCTTCTGAGAGAGGTAAATATCTGCTCCAGCAAAGATGCACAGACATAGAAAACAATAGATTTTCAAACTCTATGTGGCAGATACCATACAGGCCCAAGACTCAAATGTTCCCAACTGGGACTTCACATCTGAAGTCAGTAACAAGTGCAAACCATGACAACTTAGACAGGGTTTCACAAACTATCTGTGCTGAAGGGCTAGGATTAAAAAATTTCCAATCTGCTGAAGACATATACTTTTATAATAGACAATAAAAAACAAATCATTAGAAAAATGACACATTAAAATGTCCTAAAACTAAAAACCCCAATTTTATATTATTGGGTTCTCAAGAGAGAAAATTACTCTGTCAAAGTACTATAAAATTTCTAAATGTTTATTTTCGATTTCTGAGCTGGTTTTACATAGTAACATTTCAGACACCACCTGTGACTGGCAGTGGTTTATACTTCATTCTTGGAGGAAGATAGTGGTAGGAATGTGATGCTCAGCAGCAGAGCAGAGCAGGAGAGGCATATTAACCAGATCTTTCCTGCCATTCACTTGGCTACTTTCTGGCTGCTGAATCCCTCACCCCATTTGATTTTGTTCACACTTCAAGTGTTATGGGAAGTCAGGGACCCCGAACGGAGGGACTGGCTGAAGCCATGGCAGAAGAACATAAATTGTGAAGATTTCAATAGACATTTATTACCTCCCCAAATTAATACTTTTATAATTTCTTACACCTGTCTTTACTGCAATCTCTGAACATAAATTGTGAAGATTTCATGGACACTTATCACTTCCCCAATCAATACCCTTGTGATTTCCTATGCCTTTCTTTACTTTAATCTCTTAATCCCATCATCTTTGTAAGCTGAGGAGGATGTATGTCACCTCAGGACCCTGTGATGATGGCGTTAACTGCACAAATTGTTTGTAGAGCATGTGTGTTTGAACAATATGAAATCTGGGCACCTTGAAAAAAGAACAGGATGACAGCAATGTTCAGGTAACAAGGGAGATAACTTTAAACTCTGACTGCCTGTGAGCTGGGCGGAACAGAGCCATATTTCTCTTCTTTCAAAAGCAAATAGGAGAAATGTTGCTGAATTCTTTTTCTCATCAAGAAACATCCCTGAGAAAGAGAATGCATCCCTGAGGGGAGGCCTCTAAAATGGCTGCTTTGGGGACAGCTGTCTTTTACTGTCATAGACAAAGGGATGAAATAAGCCCCGGTCTCCCGTAGCACTCCCAGGCTTATTAGGATGAGGAAATTCTCGCCTAATTAATTTTGGTCAGACTGGTTGCTCTCAAACCCTATCTCCTGATAAGATGTTATCAATGACAATGTGTGCCTGAAACTTCATTAGCAACTTTAATTTTGCCCCATCCTGTGGTCCTGTGAACTAACCCTGCCGCCATTTGCTTTGTGATATTTTATTACCTTGTGAAGCACATGATCTCTGTGACCCACATCATATTCATACACTCCCTCCCCTTTTGAAAATCACTAATAAAAACTTGCTGGTTTTATGGCCTTTTTTTGTGGATTATGTGAACCACTCAATATCTTTCCAATAAAAATATCTTTACTACTATGCACATTTTAACAGTATTAATTCTTCCAATCTATGAGCAAGATATCTTTCCATTTTGTGTATGTCTTCTTCAGTTTTTTCCATGAATGTTTTACAGTTTTCATTGTAAAGATCTTTCACTTCCTTGGTTAAATTTATTTCTAGATATTTTATTTTTTGTAACTATTATAAATGGAATTACTTTCTTGATATCATTTTTAGATACCTTGTTATTGGTGTATAAAAAAGATACTGATTTTTATACTTTGACTTTGCATCCTGTAACTTTACTGAACTCATTTTTTAGTTCTAACAGGTTTTTGGTGGTTTTCTATATACAAAATCAAGTCATTTGCAATCAGGAACAATTTGACTTCTTTCTTTCCTATTTGAATGGAGCACTAAATATGGAAAGGAAAGATCATTACCAGCCACTACAAAAACACGCTGAAGTACCTGGACTAGTGACACTATAAATCAACCACACAAACAAGTGTGCATAATAACCAGCAAACATCATGATGACAGGATCAAATCCACACATATCAATACTAACCATGAATGCAAATGGGCTAAATGCCCCAATAAAAAGGCACAGAGTGGAAATCTGGATAAAGAACCAATACCCACTGGTATGCTGCCTTCAAGACAACCATCTCACATACAATGACACCCATGGGCTCCAAATAAAGGGATGGAGAAAAATCTACCAAGCAAGTGGAAAACAGAAGCAGGGGTTGCAATCCTAATTTCAGACAAAAAGACTTTCAGCCAACAAAGATTTTTTAAAAAGACAAAGAAGCATTTTACATAATGGTAAAGGGTTCAATGCAACATGGAGACATAACTATCATAAATATATATGCCCTGACCACAGGGGCACCCAGATACATAAAGCAAGTTCTCAAAGACCTTCAAAGAGACTGACACTCCTACACAATAATAGTGGGAGTCTTCAACACCCCACTAACAGATCATTGAGGCAGAAAATTAACAAAGGTATTCAGAACCTGAGCTCAGCACTGGATCAAATGGACCTGATAGACATCTACAGAACCCTCCACCCCAAAACAACAGAATATACATTCTGCTCATTGCCACATGGCACATAACCCTAAAATTGACCACACAATTGGACATAAAACAACCCTTAGCAAATGCAGAAGAATTGAAATCATACCAACCACTTGGACCATGACACAATAAAATTAGAAATTAAATATAAAAAATTGCTCAAAACCAGACAATTACATGGAAATTGAATCACCTGCTCCTGAATGACTTTGGGGTAAATAATAAAATCAAGGTGGAAATCAGTAAGTCATTTGAAACTAATGAAAACAAAGATACAACATACCAGAATCTCTGAGACACAGCTAAGGCAGTGTTAAGAGGGAAATTTATAGCACTAAATGCTCACATCAAAAACCATGAGACATAAAAAACCATTCCAAAAATCAGCAAATCCAGGAGTTGGTTTTCTGAAATAAAATAAAATAAAATAGATAGACCATTATCTAGAGTAATAAAGAAGAAAAGAGAGAAAAATCCAAATAAACACAATTAGAAATGACAAAGAGGATATTACCACTGACCTCACAGAAATGCAAATAACCATCAGAAAATATTATGAACACCTCTATGCACATAAACTATAACATCTAGAAGAAATGGATAGATTCCTGAATACATATACCCTCCCAAGATTGAACCAGGAAGAAATTGAATCCCTGAACAGACCAATAACAGGCTGCAAAATTGAGTCCATAATAAATAGCCTATCAAAGCCCAGGACCAGACAATTCAGCCCAGGACAGCTGAATTTTACCAGAGGTACAAAGAAGAGTTGGTACCATTTCTACTGAAACTATTCCAAAAGATTGAGAAGGAGGGACTCCTTTCTAATTCATTCTTTGAGGCCAGGATCATTTGGATACAAAAACCTGGCAGAGACACAATGGAAAAAGAAAACATCAGGTCAATTTCCTTGATGAACATCAATGCAAAAATTCTCAACAAAATACTGGCAAACTGAATTCAGCAGCACATCAAAAAGCTTATCCACCATAAACAATTAGGCTTTATCCTTGGGATGCAAGGTTGGTTTAATGTACACAAATCGATAAATGTAATTCATCACACAAACATAATTAAAGACAATAGATACAGAAAATGCTTTTGAAAAAGTTCAACACCCCCTCATGTGAAAAACTCTCAATAAACAAGGTACTGAGGAAACATAGCTCAACATAATAAGAGCCATCTATGACAAACCCACAGCCAACATCATACATGGGCGAAAGCTGGAAGCATTCCTTCTGAAAACCTGCACAAGACAAGGATGCCCTCTCTCACCACCTCTATTCAACATAGTATTGGAAGTCCTGGCCAGAGCAATCAGCCAAGAGAAAGAAATAAAGGGCATCCAAATAGGAAAAGAGGAAGTCAAGCTATCCCTGTTTCCAGACAACATGATCCTATATCTAGAAAATTCCATTGTTTTGGCCAAAAAGCTCCTTAAATTGATAACTTCAGCAAAGTCTCAGGATACAAAATCAATGTGCAAAAATCACTAGCATTTCTATACACCAACAACAGTCAAGCTGAGAACCCAATCAGGAATGAAATCTCATTCACAAAATTCTCAATTGCCACAAACAGAATAAAATACCTAAGAATACAGCTAACCAGGGAGGTGAAAGATCTCTACAAGGAGAACAACAGAACACTGCTGAAATAAATCAGAGATGACACAAACAAATGAAAAAACATTCCATGCTCATGGATAGGAAGAATCAATATTGGGCTGGGCATGGTGGCCCATGCCTGTAATCCCAGCACTTTGGGATTCAACTTTCTGGCTCCACATATAAGTGAGATTATTTTATCATTTTCTAGGGGGGTGGATCACCTGAGGTCGGGAGTTTGAGACCAGCCTGGCCAACATGGTGAAACCCCATCACTGCTAAAAATACAAAAATTAGCCAGGTGTGGTCACACATGTCTGTAATCTCAGCTACTTGAGAGGCTGAGGCACAAGAATTGCTTGAACCTGGGAGGCAGAGGTTGCAGTGAGCTGAGATTGCGCCACTAAACTCCAGCCTGGGAGACAGTGAGACTTCATGTCAAAACAAAACAAACAAACAAACAGAAAAAACAAAAAACAAAAAAATCAATGTTGTTAAAATGGCCATACTACCCAAAGCAATTTATAGATTCAATGCTATTCCTGTCGAACTACCAATAACATTCTTCACTGAACTAGAAAAATTATTTTAAAATTTATATGGAATGACAACAAAGAAGAGCCCCAAATAGCCAAGGCAATCCTAAGCAAAAGCAAAAAACAAAACAAAACAAAACAAAACAAAAAAACAAAGCTGGAGGTGTCACGCTACCCAACATCAAACTATACGACAGGGTTACAGTAACTGAAAGAGTATGGTACTGGTACAAAAACAGACAGACCAGTGAAACAGAATAGAAAGCCCAGAAATAAGGCTGCACAACATCTACAACCATCTGACCTTTGACAAAGTGGACAAAAACAAGTAATGGGGAAAGGATTTCCTATGCAATAAATGGTGATGGTGTGAGTGCCTAGCCATATGCAAAAGATTGAAACTGGACCTCTTCCTTACACCATATACAAAAATCAACTCAAGATGGATTAACAACTTACATGTAACACCCAAAAGTATAAAAACCCTGGAAGACAACCTAGGCAATACCATTCTGGACATAGGAACAGGCAAAGATTTAATGACAAAGATGCCAAAAGCAATTGCAAAAATTGAGAAATAGGATCTAATTAAACTTAAGAACTTCTGCACAGCAAAAGAAACAATTAGCAGAGTAAACAGACAACCTAAAAAATGGGAGAAAATTTTTGCAAGTTATGCATCTGACAAAGGTCTAATATCTAGCATCTATAAGGAACTTAAATTTACAGGAAGAAAACAAACAACCTCATTAAAAAGTGGGCAAAGGACATGAACAGACAATTTTGAAAAGACATACATGTGGCCAAAACAAGCATATGGAAAAAAGCTCAACATTACTGATCATTAGAGAAATACAAATCAAGACCACAATGAGATACCATCTCACACCCGTCAGAGTGGCTTTTATTAAATAGTCAAAAAATAACAGATGCTGGCAAGATCTTGGAGAAAACGGAGTGCTTAAACACTGTTGGTGGGAGTGTAAATTAGTTCAACCATTGTGGAAAACAGTGTAGTGATTCCTTGAAGGCCTAAAAACAGAACTACCATTCAACTCAGCAATCCCATTACCGGGTATATACCCAAAGACATATAAATTGCTCTGTTGTAAAGACACAGGCACACATATGTTTATTGCAGCACTATTCACAATAGCAGAGACATGGAATCAACCTAAATGCCCATCTATGGTAGACTGGGTAAAAAAAAAATGTGGCACATATACACCACGGAATACTATGCAGCCATAAAGAATGAGATCATGTTCTTTACACGAACATGAATGGAGCTGGAGACCATTATCCTTAGCAAACTAACACAGGAACAGAAAACCAAACATTGCATGTTCTTGCTTATAAGTGGGACCTAAATGATGAAAACACATGGACACCTAGAGAGGAGCAATAGACATTGGAACCTATCAGAAAGCGGAGGATGGGAAGAGGAAGAGGATCAGGAAAAATCCTCATACGCTTAATACTTAGGTGATGAAATAATCTGTACAACAAATCCCCATGGCACAAGTTTACCTATATAACAAACGTGCACATATAACCCTGAACTTAAAATAAAATTTTAAAAAATACAGCTATCATATAATCTAATAATCCTACTGCTGTGTATATATCCAAAGGAAATGAAATCAATATGTCAAAAAATATCTTCATTTCTATGTTTATTGTAGCAGTATTGTCAATAGCCAAGACATAGAATCAAACTAAACGTCCATCAGTAAATAAATGGATAAAGAAAATGTGGTGTATGTATAGAATGGGATACTATTCAGCCATAGAAAATGATAAAATAATCTCACTCATATCTGGAGCCAGAAAGTTGTTCTCATAGAAGTAGAGAATAGAATAGTGGTTACCAGAAAATGGAGAGGGTGGGAAAAATGAGGGGAGGGTGTGAGGTTGGTCAATGGGGAGGAATAAGTTCTGGTGTTCTATTGTAGAGTCAGATGGTTAGAGTTAACAAAAATGTATATTTCAAAATAGCTAAAAGGAAGTTTTTGAATGTTCTCACTACAAAGAAGTGATAAATGCTTTAGGTGATGGATATGTTAATTACCCTGATTTGATCATTACACAATGTATACATATATCAAAACATAACATTGCAACCCATAAATATGCATAATTTTTTAAAAGTTTAAAATGTTTCTACTAAGATTACTCACAACTGTTGTTGATAGTCTGTGGCCAAGAGCCCTGACAAGCCCAAATACTTAGCTGCAAGATTTCCAATAGGATTATGTGAGCTAATGGGAATAAAGTACTTATATAAAGCCTAGACCTCAATAGTAGCTCATTAAGTAATATGGTGCAGACCTCATGGTGACCCCCAATGATTTCCATCTCCTGGAATTCATGCCTCTTTGTAGTAACCTGTTTTATGAGTGCCAGCAGAACCTATTACTTGTTTCTAATCTATAGGTTATGGCAAAGATGGTGGAATGTCACTCCCATGAGCACATTATGTTATGTAGGATTTTCCTTGCTGGTTTAATAAAGTAAATAGTCACATGAGAAGTACAGATAGCCAGGAATTTGGAAAGGGGTGTGCCTCTAGGACCCAAGGGCAGCCTCTAGCCAGTAGTCATTAAAAAGCAGAGGCCCTCAATCCTATAGCCACAAGGAAATAAATTCTGCCCAAAATCTGAGGGATTTTGGAAGTAGATTTTTTTCCAGTAGAGTCTCTGATGAGAACTCATACCTGGCCAAGACCTTTTATGCAGCCAGTGAGAGACATGAAACAGTGTGCTCAGCTAAACTGTGCCTAGACTTTTGATCTATGAAAACTTGAGATAAAGCATGTATATTTTTAAAGCTGTTAAGTTTGTGGTAATTCGTTATGCAGCAATAGAGAACTAATATTGGTTGCAACCATTTTTATTACAATTTCTTAAAGAAATAATTGTGAATATTAGCCCTAGTAACTGTAGGGTACTTGACTAAAAATAAATACCACCTTCCCAGCCACCCAGTATAAAATCTTGAAAAAAAGTCCAAGTATGAATTGATACCTTTCAAAGACATAGTGAAAACATCAACCCAATGATGCAATATCTCTGCGGTCTCCACTTAAAATTTTTTAAAAATAATAAATGGAACTGGATGGCTGGGTGCAGTGGCTCACACCTGTAATCTCAGCACTTTGGGAGACTGAGGCAAGAAAATTGCTTGAGGCCAGGAGTTTGAGACCAGCCTGACCAACATAGTGAGACCGCCCCCTCATCTCTAAACATATTTAAAAAGTAAAAAAATAAAAAATGAAAAAAAATGGAACTTGGTATAAGTGTTCAAGAAGGTTGTTTTGGTGTCTACTGAAGCTAAACATATGCCTACCCTATGATCTTACAACTCCATTCTTGGTTATACATTAAGAAAAAAAACGACTGCTTACTTCTATCAAAAGGCACGTAAAAGAATATTTACAACAGCACTATTATTAATAACTTTAAACTGGAAACTGCTTAAATGGCTATCAACAGCAGAATAAATTGTGTATATATTTTCACAATGGAATACTAGACAGCAGTGAGAATGAATGACCTTCAACTGAACAGAGCAATATAAGTGGATTTTACAAGGATAATATTGAGCAGAAAAGCCAAATACTAAACACATTGTATAGCTCCATTTACATAAAGTTAAATGAAGGGAGAGTGGTTACCCCTAGAGAAGTAGCATCTGGAAGAGGCACAAGACTGGGTTCTGGGATGTTGGTAATGCTCTACTTCTTGATCTGGGTATTGGTTCCATGTGAGGCAGGAAAATAGGGTCTGGAGACAGGGAACCTAAGGCCAATTCACACTTCAGCTATGACATGAAATATCCTCTCCATAGGGCATACATTGAGTCAATGACTTTGTAACTTTTCGTGATGCTCTCTATTTACATAGGGTGTACACCAAGTAACCAATGGAATCCTCTTGAGGGTATTTAAACTCCCCAAAAATCTGTAATGGGGCCCTTGAGTCCCTCTGCTTGGGCCCACTCTCACACTGTGGAGTGTACTTTCATTTTTAATGAATCCTTTCATTCCTTCCTTGCTTTGTTTGTGCATTTTGTCCAATTCTTTGTTCAAGATGCCAAGAACCTGGACTCCCTCCATCAATAACATATTTTGGAGAGCCAGCCAGGAGTAAATTCCAGGAGAAGATAGGCCCAAAGTTTGGGATTTATTTTTCTCCTTTCTCCTTTTCCTTTCTGCTCCATACAGGGGACTCTCTCTCTCTTTTCCTTTTCAACTGGGGACTCTTAGGCATGGGCAGCGCCTAAACACAAAATTAACTGCAGATTTTTGCCAGTAACACATAGATGTAAGAAGTTTTTTAAAAAATCCATCAAACTGTATTCTTATGATATCTGTACATTTCTGTGTGCATGCTGTATTTCAATAGAGATTTAAAAATGAATGTGAAGGTTGAATTCCACTCTGAAATGTATACAGATTTGTTTAAATATACAGAGAATGTGTTTCTCCTCAAATCTTTAAGTAAAACAGATTCTCAAGGGAGATGTACCACCTTATTCTGTGGTTTTGCATCAGCTGTGGCTTACTTCCAGGGCTCCACATATTCTGGCTGGGAAGCAAAACCTTGATCCTAAGGGATAAAGCTTTAATGTTGGAATTAGGAATGCTACAGACTGCACCAGAGATGTCAAGACTCATTTCTGGTCTTCACTCTTAAACCATATTACAGAGTTGACAGATGACCATCTCCACTCTTCTGGGATCAGATTTGCCTTGTTTAAGGCACACATGCTGGTCTCTGATAGATGTAATTGGTCTGACTTATTGATATCAACTCTCTTCCAGTTTAAGCCGTGCTAGTCCTTCATGCAATGAAGAGCTGTGACAGAATCATGATCACTTTTGGATACAAACGTCAAGAAAGTGGTGTGGGAAGGTTTTAGTAGCCCAGCCCAAAGGGGACAAGCCACCTGATATATCAATTAGCTCTATGTTTCTTAAACATCTGCTCTATTCTAGGCTCTGTGGTCTCCACACGTGTGTGTGTGTGTGTGTGTGTGTGTGTGTGTATCATTGTTGAGCTGCAAAGAAGTAAAAATATTTCTGGGCTAGAAGAAAAGTTATTGAATTAAAGAAAGCATCAAAGTTTAGTAATGGCATTTGAAGTCATTTCTTTATGTCCTGAATTGAATGAAGTAGAGTATTTGGTGGGCATTTGCTTGTATTTCTATAAATACAAATATCCTTAAGGAATCTTTTCTACTCCCTACACTGTTGTGCAAAATGTTGGAGGGTAGAATTCTCTTCTTAATCATTTGTGAATTTTAAGATCTAAGCAAGAATCAGATACATAGTTGGCCAAAGGCAATTTCAGAATTTTTGCTAAGAAGGAGGTTTAGTTGCAGTTGAAGTGGGGTGAGAGGAGGTTAGGAAACTTGCCTTGAATTTGGGTTTACTTAGTAATAGATTTTACTTAAACTGTATGCTAATTTGGGATGATTTTGGTGGGTACTGATAGAAATGATAGGGCAGATCCCATCACCTGGCCAAAACTACCCCTTAGTGGAGCCAGTATAATAAGCGAATAATTGAGATGGTCTCTATTTCAGTAATACCACTTTGGAACTATTCTACAAACATGGCTTCCAGGATCTTGCTGCCTTCTGGGAAAGATATTGGCATCAACAATTACAATAACAGACCTCAAATAAAAGTGCAGCATGGGTCTGGGTCTAGTTACAGATCATGAAAAGTATTCTAGTCAGTTTAAGAATAAAAGGACTTAGGAAATTTATAAAATACTTGTAAGGGTTGGAGGAGCAGACTCTAAGCTGAACTTGCAGGAATGATGCCCAACATACCACGTAAGTGGCCCACCAAGGGAGGTGCTACCTTTACTGGAGAATGATCAGAAGCTGGGGAATCAGGATGCTGTTGGCCTATCTCTTGACTGCAGGACACCACCACCTCAGCTGCCTCCTGGGCATGAGAAAGCCACTGCCACAACTCTTGGCTTTAGGGCACACTGCCTCATGTGTGATTCATGCCAACAAAAGGAGGGTCTGTACCCTGCCTCTACCCCCAGAATAGGAGCCAGTCACTGGAACCTCTGCTACCACCACCACAGAAAGACCAACTTCCTCTACTGCTGTACTTTCCAAGAGAAGTGTAATCACCCTTTTATTTCTACCTTCCATACCCCACAGAGGTTCATCTAGTTGGCAGAAGGCGGGTTACAAGAAGAACATGAGCTCTAAGACAGGATAGGAAAGGTAGTCTTTAGCTTTCTACCCTCTAGCTCTGAGTAAGTCATGTTATAAGGCATTGGTTCTCAAACTTGAACCTGCATCAGAAGCACCTGGGGGTATGTTAAGACATACATTTTGGGGCCCCACCTTTAGAGCTTGTGATTCAGTAGGTCAGGGATGGGGGCCCCCAGAGAATTTGCATTTCTGTCAAGTTCCCAGGTGGTGATGATGTTGCTAGTCAGAGACCATACTTTGAGAACCACCGATCTAAGGGACTTGGAATAGATTTGAGAAAGCTAATCTGCAAAGTATGTTAAAACGTGCATAAGAATCACCTGTATAGGGTTTGTTACACTAACAGATTTTCCAAAACACCCAATGACTAGGTCTATCGTAGAAGTCAGAGACATGCACTTTTAACCAGTTCTCCCGGATAGTTTTATTTTGGTAGTCCACGGGAACAATTTGAGAAATATTATATTGGAGCAGTGATTCTCACCTTTGCCTGCATATTACATTGCTCCAAACAATGGTAAAAATTACTGATGCCTTGGTCCCATCCTCTGCATTCTGATTTGTTGAATGGACACCCACCAGCGCTCTGAGTGAATCTCATGTGCAGCCAAGATTGGGATGCACTGGCCTAGAAGAACCTGTCGATTGAGAATGCTGATAGGTTACCTCAAGTTGGTGGGTTAAAGTGGATCTTTTCTAAGGCTAGTCATATTGGAGGCCACTTTTAGAGGCTTAGATGGTTTGAAGTAATTTGCCTACATGGATTCCACTGCACAAAGAAGCATAAAGAGAGAGGGGCTAATCTTTACATTGCCATATTTTTAGTAATAGAAATGTGTTTTCGCTGTCCTGGGAAGCCATTTGAATCTTGGGACTTCCAGAGCCTTTATAAGTCCATTGGTTTGTTCAATCATTCAAAATCTTTCAAAGTCTGCTTAGCACAGAAAAATTTCTTCAAAGTGTCTGTAACTTTAGATAAATGAGCACATTATTAAAAGAACTTATGAGTCTGTAATATAGATCATTAATGAAAAGATAAAAGGCAAATAGACGGAGGCAAGAATAGAAGGAGGTATCCATATTAATCTTAGATGAAGCTTCAACTCATGATTACAGCTTTATCCAGGATATTGTAGAAAGAGTGACTAAAAATGCGGCCCTTCCTGAAAGATTAATCTTTTCTAGCTTGTGTTTGAACTGTAGATTCTCCTAGAGTATGGACTGAATTTATCTTTTACTTTACATTAATCTATTATTCAATAGGGAGCTGGATATCTAAGTAGAAGAGAAAAAGGGAGCAACTCCTTTTTTGAGTGACTTATCTATTTCTAAAAAGAAGGAAAAGATGCTGGTATTAAATTGGGCTGGGTACTCCCATTCTGTGAATATGCCATCACCACTCTAGACTATAAGGAGTGAGAATTTTCTGCTTCTGAGATTACGGCCTCTTGATTCTCATTTTCTCTCTGGCTTCTTCAATACTACTTCTTTTCCAGGCAAACTAATACATGAACAATCTAAGAAATGTGCTGCATAACTAAAGTGTAACTGCAAATTTTAGCTCCCAGGGGAAAGAGATTGAGAGCGAGAGAGAGGGTATGGTGTATGAGAGAGAGAGAGAGAGAGAACTGATTCATCAATCATATTTTGGGTGGAGAGGTGAATAAGTAAATATTTAACCTTTGAGCACAAGCACTTTGGTATTTGAATCACTTGAGAAATGGAAATCTTTCCAGAGCATGACATTCCTCTCTCTACTTTCTTGGGCCAATGATACTCATTTCCAAACTTTATCTTACCCATGAAACTTATTCATTCATTCATTTGTTCATCTATCCAGCAAATATTAATTTGGCATCTCCTGTATGCCAAGCACTGTGCTCAGCCCTGGGGATATAAAGATACAGAAGATGTAACCCCTGCCTTCTCGAGCACCTTCAGCATAGTAGATGTGGCTGTCGATAGATACACTGTTGGGTGAGACTAAGAGGGAGTTGATTCTAACTTGGCTCACAATGGCCTTGCATAAGAAAGTCAATTAAGTCAGCTTTTGTTTTGGTCATTTGCTCTCTACTCATAATGAATGACTCAATAAAATATGTCCGGTTGTATGACCATCTAGGTAATGTGACATGATAGTTTGTCCACAAATTAAAGAAATATACCAAAGACTGAAGCAACTTTTCTCAAAGTATTCTCACAAGAGTAAAGAGACTTTTTTTTTTCTTCATGGTTAAAGGGTCACCTTGGGTGGGCCAACTGAATGGCTTTTGGAGGGAACATGATAGGAGCTGGGCTCAGTTGAGTCAACTCATTCCAAGTCAAGACTCTATGCCTTTGGGCCCAGGCTTATGTTCCTGAAATCCCCTACTTAGCATGTCTCTAACTTGATATCCTTAGAGAAGAGGAGTATATGGCTGGATCTAGAGTTGAACAAACCCCATGAGACTGACTACCATTAACCCAAGTCACAGGAGACTGGTACACAAACCAGAACACTAATATGTAAATCTATAATGAGAAACTTAGGTTTTGCTTTTTTCACTAGTTAATAAATTCTGTCTGGGTGAGAAGTTCCAGCAGAAGCGCTGGTGTGACCAGAAGGCTGCTCATGGGCAAGGAAGCAGACAGGAGGTGGCTGGATTATTTTAATATCAACTAGCTTCACTTTCCATAGCTAAATGCAGCAACCTCCAGACCACAGATTACCTGCTGCAAGGTCTGGTAAGCTATGTTCACGTGCAACGTCCCTTTTCTCCCTTGACAGTGCTGAGTAGACACTGCCAATTTTGATCCTGACCCTCTTTTTTGATTCCATGTTTCCATAATCAACTCCCTTTGTGTGGATACCACATTTCCTTTGGCTATTGCCAACCCTAGTATAACTGAGATTTTCTTCCTGTTTGGAAATTGACCTTTGAAAAAGCATAATGTATTAATTTCATCTGTTGAAATCTCAGAGTTCTTTTGGTAGCATTTTCCTGTAGTCCCATGTTCTTGGTATCCTATGTTTTGTTAGCTCAGTGAGACAGCTTGTCATCTGATAGCAAAGCAGCTTTGCACCTCATTTAAATCTATAATTCGGAAATAATTTACTTCTGAAAACGTTTTTGAGGTCCCCCAAAATGATCAAAATAGCTGTAAAAACAGCCTACCTATCTCTTAAAAAACTTTGAGGGCTCAAAGTAAATGTGCAATGACTGGGGTTCCAGGGTGTTAAAATCTTCCAATTTTATGAGAACTTTCAGTTTTACCAGAAGCATTAAATCCACATATCTTTTCATCTTTGACAGCTTGGCACCATGGATTCACTGGACCCTGCTAGGGTAGAAGTAGACCAATACAACCAAAAAGAACCAGTTTGAGCATCATTATAAAACTCTCCAGGAGATAAAATATGCTCAGAAATGGATATTCAGTAGCATTCACACAAAAAATTCTGTAATAATAACCTGAAGACCTTTCTACAGGCTGAAATAGCTTTCTAAGGACATCTATATATGAAACATCAGCACCACATACCTGAAGAATGAAGAGCTCAGGAAATTGGCAGTGCCATCCTTTAAAAACAAGTACTTTACCTAGGCATAATTCCTATACCATGAAATTCACATTTTTGAATTGTATAATTCAGTGGTTTTTATTATATTCACAGGGTTGTGTAAATATCACCACTGTCTAATTTCAGAGCATTTTCATGACCCCTCCAAAAAAGAACTCTGTATCCACTACCAGTCACTCCCCATTCTGCCTTTCCCTAGTCCCTGGCAATCACTAATCTACTTTCTGTCTATGTATTTACTTGTTGTGGACATTTCATATAAATGAAAACCTACAATATGTGCCTTTTGTGTCTGATTTCTTTAAGTTAGCATGATCTTTTCATGGTTCATCCAATGTTGTAGCATGTATCAATACTTCATTCCTTTTTATGGCTGAATAATATTTCATTGAATGGATATACCACATTTTGTTTATCCATACATCACTGAATGGACATTTAGATTGTTTCCAACTTTTGGCTATTGTGAATAATGCTGCTATGAACAATTGTGTATGTGTTTCTGTGTGGACTTATGTTTTTATTTCTCTCAGGTATATACTTGGGAGTGGAATTACTGGATCAAATGTTACCTCTGTGTTTAACCTTTTGAAGAACTGCCAAACTGTTTTCCAAAGGGACTGCACCACTTTATATTCCCACCAGCATGAATGAGGGTTTCAATTTCCCAATATCCTTAACAATATTTGCTGTTTTATTTTATTTTTTTAAAAAACTTATAGCCTCTTGGTAGCTATGCCATGTTATCTTCTGCCTTTTTAATCACATTAAGTAGAGGAGAACTGTATTGGATGCAGTTGGTACCCTACCTAGATCTCCTTTGAACTCCTTCCAAACTTATCCCCTTAGCTGTTGGCAAATCACTGGTGTCACCTTCTCTGGAATTTGTCCCTGAAAACCTCTGCCAATGAATGACCAATAAGGGGATACAAAAGGCAGCCCCCCTATGTCAAGGTGGGACTAATTCTGTGGTACCACCCTGTTCCAGAGCTTCCCCTTGTGACCAGATCAAAACTAGTTTCTAGCTGAGACCACATACTTGCTTAACTCCTCTGACTTCCTGCTCAATTCTGCTTTCCTCCTTCCCCTTCTTTCAGGAGCACTCCCCCAACAAATCACTTACACATTAATTCCTTCTTCTTTCTGGCTCTGCTTCCTAAGATGGGAGCTTTAAGCTATTTAAATAAATTAATTTACATATAGACTATGATCAGTTAACATATTCTTTAAATTGTATGTGTATTCCTTTAGAGTTTTTTCAGTTACTACTGGTTGTTAGTTATTCCCTCCACCATCAAACACATAATGGAGGGGTTTAATGCCTATGATTTGAAAGGCTAGAGGTTATAGATGGCTGATTTTCTCCAGATGAAGAAGTTGTAGACATTCTTCTTTCCCATTTTAGGTTGTCTGCCTCTGTCTGTCCCTGCTGTTTCTACTCTTCATGATTATTGTTGCTGAGCATTCCTTCTCAGAGCATCGCCTATCTCCTCATTCCACCAACTTCTCTTCTTTTATTGCTTGGCCTCCAAAGCCAGTAATCACTGATGTTGAGTACGGGGACATGATTAGAATTATCATGGGGAAATAGACCAATTTCAGCATACTAAGGCTCTCACTCAGATGGAATGTAAACTATTAGGCATTTGTCCAAGTGGTTTCAAAGGAGCAGTGCCTCATCTATGCCAGGCACTTGGAAAATACTCTGCATATCTCTTTTAAAATGAGCAGATGGAGAGGGGCCTATAGCCACCCTGAAACAGCTGAAAAACTAACTTTTTGTTCCTAAGTGTTTCCAAAGACCTAGGCTGCATCAGTGTGATGCAAATTGGCAACAGGGCCACTACTTCACCATAAATGCAGGGTAATCCTCTACACTGAGGGGACATCACTCTTATTCTATGGTGTGTCCCATGCTTTGGCTATTGGACTCCCAGGTACCAGTGGGGCAGGCCTGACAGCTGCTCAGTCAGCATGGTTCCTTGGTGCTAGGCTGGTGGCAACACTTCCTCAAAGCACATTCCAACAGGTCCCCTTACCAGCTTGTCATGAGACAAGACTCTTTCATTACTTGGTGGATAGCTCTGCTGGCTTGTTTTCAGGTGCTGGCCTCCCTTGCTGTTAAAGATTTTGCACAAGGCAGTCCTCACCATTTTAAAGAAACTTTCCTTTTTTTCCTCTCTCCTCCCTTCAAGCTTGGCCCAGAGAGCTGGGTCTGATGAATTTGTCACTGCTCTTTGACACTGATTTAGGCTGTATATGGCCTTACATCACTGGAGTAGAAACAGGAGGTAGGATTTTCCCGGTTCAGGCCTCGAGGCTCAGGGACTCTTGGTTTGTCCCTCTCCTATATCTAGAGACAGTCGTTTAGGTTTCAGCATGGACCTGCACAGAACACAGTGAAAAACAAGCTTCTTTTGCCCCTCCTTAGTTTGAGTCAAAGATCTCAAGCGACATTCTGAAAAGGATTCCCTGGTCAGATGCCCAGGGAATGTAGCATCTGGATGATTGCCACAGCTTGCAGGGTAACACATAAGGTTGTGCTCTTGGGGTGGGTAGTGTCTGTCTTGGGGACCATGTGAAAGGCCTGGCTATGGGGGTCCTGGTGTTTCAAAAGCACTCAGGGTAGATAAACAGTAACTGTGTGATCTTTATTGTTACATCAAGGAATTCATTTGAGAAAATTCGGCAGGAATAGAGTTGGCTGAGGACAGAATTTTTGAAACCCTTTTCTTGTTTTCACTTAGCAAAGTCCCAATTGCAGCAATAGTTTCTGTCATTTGCACTTGAGTTTGGGAGGAGTAGAAGACACTTTGCTAACATTCCAAAAGCCTTAGACAGTGTTGGTGAGGGAGAGAGGATGAGGGGCTGTGTGACGTTCATTTCTTGCAGAAAATGAAATCATAACAGAGACATACAGACAGGGCCCTGTGAGAAGAATGCATAGAGGAGATTCTACATGAGTAGTTCCTGCAGCCGGTGCAGCTGAATGCAGAGGAAAGTCACTTTTCAGAAGGCCCTCATGCTACAGTTGGGGGTACAGGTTCTATGGGAGAGAACCCACAGCCTTCCCAAATGTCTTCTCCTCCTCCTCCTTTGGTTTCTACGTATCTCTTTATCCCCAAGACTTTGTCTGGAAGATCGACGAATCAACAAAAAAAGTTACAAAAGCAATATAATGAACACTTAAATAGGCACCTTCAATTAGATTTAGCAACTGTTAGTATTTTGTGACATTTGCTGAAAGTTAGTTGGAGATATTGTATCACTTTTCCTGCAAATACTTCAGATGGCATTACCTAAGAACAAGGACATTTTCCTACATACTCACTACACAATTATCAGACTCAAGAAATTTAACATTAATACAATTCTGTTATATATAGAGATATACAGTTGATGCTATGGATTGAATTGCATCTCCTACTCCCACCCAAAAGAAGATATGTTGGAGTTCTAACCCTCAGAATGTGACCTTATTTGGAAACAGGATCACAGCAGATGGAATTAGTTAGGATGAGGTCATACTGGGCCCCTAATCCAATATGACTGGTTTTCTTGTAAGAAGACAGCCACATAAAGACAGAGACACACAGGGAGATTGCCATCTGACCAAGGAAGCAGAGACTGGAGTGATGTAGCTGCAAGCCAAGGAATGTCAAGGATTGCTGGAAAACCACCAGAGGCTAGGAAGAAGTAAGGAAGAATTCAAAGAAGAGAACATGGCCCTGCCAACACCTTGATTTTGGGCCACTACTTGACTTTGGGCCAACCAGAACTGGGAGACAACAAATTTTTGCCATTTTAAGTCACTCAGTTTGTGGTACAGTATTTTTTTTTTTTTTTACAGCAGTCCTAGGAAACTAATACAGTCCATGATTGCCATAGTTTGGATGTTTGTCCCTACAAACCTCATAGTAAAATTTGATGACCAATATTGGCAGTGGGGCCTAATGGGAGGTGTTTGAGTCATGGAGGTGGATCCCTCATGAACAGATTAATGCCCTTGGTTTTAGGGATGAGAGTTCTCACTTTTATTAGTTCTAACGAGAGCTGGTTGTTAACAAGAACCTGACACATCCTCTCACTCTCTCTTGCCTCCTCCCTCCTTTTTAAAACTTTTAATTTTTAATTTTTGTGGGTACGTAATAGGTGTATATATTCATGAGTTATACGAGATATTTTGATACAGGCATGCAAAGCATAATAATAAAATCAGGGCAAATAAGCTATACATCGCCTCAAGCATTTATCCTTTGTATTTGAAACAATCCCATTATATACTTTCAGTTATTTTAAAAAGTACAATTAAATTATTTTTTACTATAGTCACCCTATTGTCTTAGCAAATACTAGATTTATTTTTCTAACTATTTTTCTGTACACATTAACTACCTCTCATGCCTCCCCCATCCCCCATCTACCCTTCTCAGCCTCTGGTAGCCATCCTTCTACTCTCTATCTCCATGAGTTCAATTGTTTTAATTTTTGGCTCCCACAGATTAGTGAGAAAATGCAATGATTGTCTTTCTGTGCCTGGCTCATTTCACTTAACGTAATGAACTCCAGTCCCACCCATGTTGTTGCTAATGAAATGACAGGATCTCACTCTTTTTATGGCTGAATAATCTACATTGTGTATATCTGCCACATTTTCACTATCCATTCATCTATTGATGGGCATTAAGTTTGCTTCCAAATCTTGACTATTGTGAAGAGTGCTGCAATAAGCATGGCAGTGCAGATATTTCTCCAACATATTGGTTTTCTTTCTTTTGGAAGCATTAAGTTTGCTTCCAAATCTTGACTATTGTGAAGAGTGCTGAAATAAGCATGGCAGTACAGATATTTTTCCAACATACTGGTTTCCTTTGTTTTGGAGATATACCTAGGAGTGGAATTGCTGGATTATATGGTAGCTCTATTTTTAGCTTTTTGAGGAACCTCCAAACTGCTCTCCATAGTGGTTGAACTAATTTACCTTTCCACCAACAATGTATGAGTGTGTGAGGGTTCCCTTTTCGCTACATTCTCATCATTTTTTTTTTTTTTTTGCCTGTATTTTGGATAAAAGCCATTTTAACTGGGGTGAGACAATATCCTATTGTAGTTTTAATTTGCGTTTCTCTGATGATCAGTGATGTTGAGTGCCTTTTCATATACCTGATTGCCATTTGTATGTCTTCTTTTGAGAAATGTCTATTCAAATCTTTGGCCCACCTTTAAATCGTATTATTAGTTTTTTTCCTATAGAGTTGTTTGAACTCCATAAATATTCTGATTATCAATCCCTTGTCAGATGGGTAGTCTGCAAATATTTTCTACCATTCTGTGGGTTGTTCCTTCACTTTGTTAATTATATCCTTTGCTGTGCAGAAGGCTTTTGGCTTGATGTGATCCCAATTTGTCCATTTTTGCTTTGGTTTTCCATGCCTGCAGGTTATTGCTCAACATATCTTTGCCCAGTCCAATGTCCTGGAGGGTTTCCCCAATGTTTTCTTGTAGTAGTTTCATAGTTTGACATCTTAGATTTAAGTCTTTAATCCATCTTGATTTTTGTATATGGTTAGAGACAGAGGTCTGGTTTCATTAATCTGCATAAGAATATCCAATTTTTCCAGTATCATTTATTGAAGAGATTATCTTTGGCTACTATAGCTCTGTACTATAATTTGAAGTCACGTAATGTGATTCCTCCAGTTCCTTTCTTTGGGCTTAGAATAACTTTGACTATTCTAGGTCTTTTGTAGTTCCACATAAATTTTGGACTTTTTTTCTGTTTGTGAAGAAAGTCATTGGTATTTTGATAGGGACTGCAGTAAATCAAGATTCCTTTGGGTAGTATGGACATTCTAACAATATTGAGTCTTCCAATCCATGAGCATGGAATATCATTCCAGTTTTCTTGTGTCCTCTTCGATTTCTTGCATCAATGCTTTATACTTTTTAATGTAGGAATCTTTAACTTCTTTGATTAATTTAATTTCTAGGTATTTTATGTTATTTATAGTTACAGTAAAAAAGATCACTTTTTAAAATATCTTTTTCAAATTGTTTACTGTTGGCATGTAAAAATGCTACCAATTTTTGTATGTTGATTTTGTATCCTGAAACTTTACCAAATTGATCATTTCTAATAGTTTTCTTGTGGAGTCTAGGTTTTTCCAAATATAAGATCGTATCTTCTACAAACAAGGATAATTTGACTTTCTCCTTTCCAATTTGAATGCCTTTTATTTCCTTCTCTTGTCTGATCGCTCTAGCTAGGACTTCCAGTACTATGTTGCACAACAGTGTTGAAAGTGGACATCCTTGTCATGTTCCCGATCTTAGAGGAAAGGCTTTCAGTTTTTCCCCATTCAGTATTATAATAGCTTTGGGTCTTTCATATATAGCTTTTATTATGTTGAGATATGTTCCTTATATATCCAGTTTTTCTGAGGGTTTTTATCATGAGGGGATGTTGAACTTTATCAAATGTTTTTCAGCATAAATTGAAATGATCATATGATCTTTGTCTTTCATTCTGTTGATATATAACACTGATTGATTTGTGTATGTTGAACCATCCTTGCACTCCTGAGATAAATTCCACTCGGTCATTAATGTGTTGTTTAATTCAGCTTGTTAGTATTTTGCTGAGGATTTTTACATCAATATTCATAAGTAATATTGGCCTGTAGTTTTATTTTTTTATGCATCTTTGTCTGGTTTGGGTATCATGGTAACACTGGACTCACAGAATCAATTTGAAAGTATTCACTTCTCTGCTATTTTTTGGAATAGTTTGAGTAGAATTGTTATTAGTTCTTTAAATATTTTCAGTGAAGTCATCAGGCCCTAGGCTTTTCTCTGCTGGAAGCCTTTTGATTATGTCTTTTGATTATGGTCTATTCAGGTCTTGGATTTCCTCCTGGTTCAATCATGGTAGGTTGTATGTGTCTAGGAATTTTTCTATTTCCTCTAGATTTTCCCATTTATTGACATATAGTTGTTTACAGTAGCCACTAACAACCCTTTGAATTTCTGCGGTATTGGTTGTAATGTCTCCTTTTACATCTCTGATTTTATTTACTTGAATTTTCTTTATTTTTTCTTAGTCTGGTAAAGGTTTGTGAATTTTGTTTAATTTTTCAAAAAACCAATTCTTGGTTTCATTGATTTTTTTAAATTTATTTTTTATTATTATTATACTTTAAGTTCTAGGGTACATGTGCATAACGTGCAGGTTTGTTACATATGTATACTTGTGCCATGTTGCTGTGCTGCACCCATCAACTCGTCAGCACCCATCAACTCGTCATTTACATCAGGTATAACTCCCAATGCAATCCCTCCCCCCTCCTCCCTCCCCATGATAGGCCCCGGTGTGTGATGTTCCCCTTCCCAAGTCCAAGTGATCTCATTGTTCAGTTCCCACCTATGAGTGAGAACATGCGGTGTTTGGTTTTCTGTTCTTGTGATAGTTTGCTAAGAATGATGGTTTCCAGCTGCATCCATGTCCCTACAAAGGACACAAACTCATCCTTTTTTATGGCTGCATAGTATTCCATGGTGTATATGTGCCACATTTTCTTAATCCAGTCTGTCACTGATGGACATTTGGGTTGATTCCAAGTCTTTGCTATTGTGAATAGTGCTGCAATAAACATACGTGTGCATGTGTCTTTATAGCAGCATGATTTATAATCCTTTGGGTATATACCCAGTAATGGGATGGCTGGGTCATATGGTACATCTAGTTCTAGATCCTTGAGGAATCGCCATACTGTTTTCCATAATGGTTGAACTAGTTTACAATCCCACCAACAGTGTAAAAGTGTTCCTATTTCTCCACATCCTCTCCAGCACCTGTTGTTTCCTGACTTTTTAATGATTGCCATTCTAACTGGTGTGAGATGGTATCACATTGTGGTTTTGATTTGCATTTCTCTGATGGCCAGTGATGATGAGCATTTTTTCATGTGTCTGTTGGCAGTATGAATGTCTTCTTTTGAGAAATGTCTGTTCATATCCTTTGCCCACTTTTTGATGGGGTTGTTTTTTTCTTGTAAATTTGTTTGAGTTCTTTGTAGGTTCTGGATATTAGCCCTTTGTCAGATGAGTAGATTGCAAAAATTTTCTCCCATTCTATAGGTTGCCTGTTCACTCTGATGGTAGTTTCTTTTGCTGTGCAGAAGTTCTTTAGTTTAATGAGATCCCATTTGTCAATTTTGGCTTTTGCTGCCGTTGCTTTTGGTGTTTTAGACATGAAGTCTTTGCCCATGCCTATGTCCTGAATGGTACTACCTAGGTTTTCCTCTAGGGTTTTTATGGTATTAGGTCTAACATTTAAGTCTCTAATCCATCTTGAATTAATTTTCGTATAAGGAGTAAGGAAAGGATCCAGTTTCAGCTTTCTACTTATGGCTAGCCAATTTTCCCAGCACCATTTATTAAATAGGGAATCCTTTCCCCATTTCTTGTTTTTCTCAGGTTTGTCAAAGATCAGATGGCTGTAGATGTGTGGTATTATTTCTGAGGACTCTGTTCTGTTCCATTGGTCTATATCTCTGTTTTGGTACCAGTACCATGCTGTTTTGGTTACTGTAGCCTTGTAGTATAGTTTGAAGTCAGGTAGCGTGATGCCTCCAGCTTTGTTCTTTTGACTTAGGATTGTCTTGGAGATGCGGGCTCTTTTTTGGTTCCATATGAACTTTAAAGCAGTTTTTTCCAATTCTGTGAAGAAACTCATTGGTAGCTTGATGGGGATGGCATTGAATCTATAAATTACCTTGGGCAGTATGGCCATTTTCACGATATTGATTCTTCCTATCCATGAGCATGGTATGTTCTTCCATTTGTTTGTGTCCTCTTTTATTTCACTGAGCAGTGGTTTGTAGTTCTCCTTGAAGAGGTCCTTTACATCCCTTGTAAGTTGGATTCCTAGGTATTTGATTCTCTTTGAAGCAATTGTGAATGGAAGTTCATTCATGATTTGGCTCTCTGTTTGTCTGTTACTAGTGTATAAGAATGCTTGTGATTTTTGCACATTAATTTTGTATCCTGAGACTTTGCTGAAGTTGCTTATCAGCTTAAGGAGATTTTGGGCTGAGACAATGGGGTTTTCTAAATATACAATCATGTCATCTGCAAAGAGGGACAATTTGACTTCTTCTTTTCCTAACTGAATACCCTTGATTTCTTTCTCTTGCCTGATTGCCCTAGCCAGAACTTCCAACACTATGTTGAATAGGAGTGGTGAGAGAGGGCATCCCTGTCTTGTGCCAGTTTTCAAAGGGAATTTTTCCAGTTTTTGCCCATTCAGTATGATATTGGCTGTGGGTTTGTCATAAATAGCTCTTATTATTTTGAGGTACGTTCCATCAATACCGAATTTATTGAGCGTTTTTAGCATGAAGGGCTGTTGAATTTTGTCAAAAGCCTTTTCTGCATCTATTGAAATAATCATGTGGTTCTTGTCTTTGGTTCTGTTTATATGCTGGATTATGTTTATTGATTTGCGAATGTTGAACCAGCCTTGCATCCCAGGGATGAAGCCCACTTGATCATGGTGGATAAGCTTTTTGATGTGTTGCTGAATCCGGTTTGCCAGTATTTTATTGAGGATTTTTGCATCGATGTTCATCAGGGATATTGGTCTAAAATTCTCTTTTTTTGTTGTATCTCTGCCAGGCTTTGGTATCAGGATGATGTTGGCCTCATAAAATGAGTTAGGGAGGATTCCCTCTTTTTCTATTGATTGGAATAGTTTCAGAAGGAATGGTACCAACTCCTCCTTATACCTCTGGTAGAATTCAGCTGTGAATCCATCTGGTCCTGGACTTTTTTTGGTTGGTAGGCTATTAATTATTGCCTCAATTTCAGAGCCTACTATTGGTCTATTCAGGGATTCAACTTCTTCCTGGTTTAGTCTTGGAAGAGTGTAAGTGTCCAGGAAATTATCCATTTCTTCTAGATTTTCCAGTTTATTTGCGTAGAGGTGTTTATAGTATTCTCTGATGGTAGTTTGTATTTCTGTGGGGTCGGTGGTGATATCCCCTTTTTCATTTTTAATTGCGTCGATTTGATTCTTCTCTCTTTTCTTCTTTATTAGTCTTGCTAGTGGTCTGTCAATTTTGTTGATCTTTTCAAAAAACCAACTCCTGGATTCATTGATTTTTTGGAGGGTTTTTTGTGTCTCTATCTCCTTCAGTTCTGCTCTGATCTTAGTTATTTCTAGCCTTCTGCTAGCTTTCGAATGTGTTTGCTCTTGCTTCTCTAGTTCTTTTAATTGCGATGTTAGAGTGTCAATTTTAGATCTTTCCTGCTTTCTCTTGTGGGCATTTAGTGCTATAAATTTCCCTCTACACACTGCTTTAAATGTGTCCCAGAGATTCTGGTATGTTGTATCTTTGTTCTCATTGGTTTCAAAGAACATCTTTATTTCTGCCTTCATTTCGTTATGTACCCAGTAGTCATTCAGGAGCAGGTTGTTCAGTTTCCATGTAGTTGAGCGGTTTTGATTGAGTTTCTTAGTCCTGAGTTCTAGTTTGATTGCACTGTGGTCTGAGAGACAGTTTGTTATAATTTCTGTTCTTGTACATTTGCTGAGGAGTGCTTTACTTCCAATTACGTGGTCAATTTTGGAATAAGTACGATGTGGTGCTGAGAAGAATGTATATTCTGTTGATTTGGGGTGGAGAGTTCTATAGATGTCTATTAGGTCTGCTTGCTGCAGAGATGAGTTCAATTCCTGGATATCCTTGTTAACTTTCTGTCTCGTTGATCTGTCTAATGTTGACAGTGGAGTGTTGAAGTCTCCCATTATTATTGTATGGGAGTCTAAGTCTCTTTGTAAGTCTCTAAGGACTTGCTTTATGAATCTGGGTGCTCCTGTATTGGGTGCATATATATTTAGGATAGTTAGCTCTTCCTGTTGAATTGATCCCTTTACCATTATGTAATGGCCTTCTTTGTCTCTTTTGATCTTTGATGGTTTAAAGTCTGTTTTATCAGAGACTAGTATTGCAACCCCCGCTTTTTTTTGTTCTCCATTTGCTTGGTAAATCTTCCTCCATCCCTTTATTTTGAGCCTATGTATGTCTCTGCGTGTGAGATGGGTCTCCTGAATACAGCAGACTGATGGGTCTTGACTCTTTATCCAGTTTGCCAGTCTGTGTCTCTTAATTGGAGCATTTAGTCCATTTACATTTAAGGTTAAGATTGTTATGTGTGAACTTGATCCTGCCATTATGATATTAACTGGTTATTTTGCTCATTAGTTGATGCAGTTTCTTCCTAGCCTCGATGGTCTTTACATTTTGGCATGTTTTTGAGATGGCTGGTACCGGTTGTTCCTTTCCATGTTGAGTGCTTCCTTCAGGGTCTCTTGTAAGGCAGGCCTAGTGGTGACAAAATCTCTAAGCATTTGCTTATCTGTAAAGGATTTTATTTCTCCTTCACTTATGAAACTTAGTTTGGCTGGATATGAAATTCTGGGTTTAAAATTCTTTTCTTTAAGAATGTTGAATATTGGCCCCCACTCTCTTCTGGCTTGGAGAGTTTCTGCCGAGAGATCTGCTGTGAGTCTGATGGGCTTCCCTTTGTGGGTAACCCGACCTTTCTCTCTGGCTGCCCTTAAGATTTTTTCCTTCATTTCAACTTTGGTGAATCTGGCAATTATGTGTCTTGGAGTTGCTCTTCTCGAGGAGTATCTTTGTGGCGTTCTCTGTATTTCCTGGATTTGAATGTTGGCCTGCCCTACTAGGTTGGGGAAGTTCTCCTGGATGATATCCTGAAGAGTGTTTTCCAACTTGGTTCCATTTTCCCCCTCACTTTCAGGCACCCCAATCAGACGGAGATTTGGTCTTTTTACATAATCCCATACTTCTTGCAGGCTTTGTTCATTTCTTTTTCTTCTTTTTTCTTTTGGTTTCTCTTCTCGCTTCATTTCGTTCATTTGATCTTCAATCGCTGATACTCTTTCTTCCAGTTGATCGAGTCGGTTACTGAAGCTTGTGCATTTGTCACGTATTTCTCGGGTCATGGTTTTCATCTCTTTCATTTCGTTTAGGACCTTCTCTGCATTAATTACTCTATCCATCAATTCTTCCACTTTTTTTTCAAGATTTTTAGTTTCTTTGCACTGGGTACGTAATTCCTCCTTTAGCTCTGAGAAGTTTGATGGACTGAAGCCTTCTTCTCTCATCTCGTCAAAGTCAGTCTCCGTTAAGCTTTGATCCATTGCTGGCGATGAGCTGCGCTCCTTTGCCGGGGGAGATGCGCTCTTATTTTTTGAATTTCCAGCTTTTCTGTCCTGCTTTTTCCCCATCTTTGTGGTTTTATCTGCCTCTGGTCTTTGATGATGATGGTGACGTACTGATGGGGTTTTGGTGTGGGTGTCCTTCCTGTTTGATAGTTTTCCTTCTAACAGTCAGGACCCTCAGCTGTAGGTCTGTTGGAGATTGCTTGATGTCCACTCCAGACCCTGTTTGCCTGGGTGTCAGCAGCAGAGGCTGCAGAAGATAGAATATTGCTGAACAGCGAGTGTACCTGTCTGATTCTTGCTTTGGAGGCTTCCTCTCAGGGGTGTACTCCACCCTGTGAGGTGTGGGGTGTCAGACTGCCCCTAGTGGGGGATGTCTCCCAGTTAGGCTACTCAGGGGTCAGGGACCCACTTGAACAGGCAGTCTGTCCCTTCTCAGATCTCAACCTCCGTGTTGGGAGATCCACTGCTCTCTTCAAAGCTGTCAGACAGAGTCATTTCCGTCTGCAGAGGTTTCTGCTGCTTTAGTTGTTGCTTAGTTGTGCCCTGTCCCCAGAGGTGGAGTCTACAGAGACAGGCAGGTTTCCTTGAGCTGCTGTGAGCTCCACCCAGTTCGAGCTTCCCAGCGGCTCTGTTTACCTACTTAAGCCTCAGCAATGGTGGGTGCCCCTCCCCCAGCCTCGCTGCTGCCTTGCGGTTAGATCGCAGACTGCTGTGCTAGCAATGAGGGAGGCTCTGTGGGTGTGGGACCCTCCCGGCCAGGTGTGGGATATAATCTCCTGGTGTGCCTGTTTGCTTAAAGCGCAGTATTGGGGTGGGAGTTACCCGACTTTCCAGGTGTTGTGTGTCTCAGTTCCCCTGGCTAGGAAAAGGGATTCCCTTTCCCCTTGCTCTTCCCAGGTGAGGCGATGCCTCGCCCTGCTTCAGCTCTCGCTGGTCGGGCTGCAGCAGCTGACCAGCACTGATTGTCAGGCACTCCCTAGTGAGATGAACCCAGTACCTCAGTTGAAAATGCAGAAATCACCGGTCTTCTGTGTCGCTCACGCTGGGAGTTGGAGACTGGAGCTGTTCCTATTCGGCCATCTTGCTCTGCCACCTCATTGATTTTTTTATGTTGTTTTTTTCATTTCAATTTTACTTATTTCTGCTCCAATCTTCATTATTTATTTTCTTCTATTAATATTGGATTTGGTTAACTATTGCTTTTCTAGTTCATTAAGATGCATTGTTAGGTTGTTTATTTGATGGTTTTCTCCTTTTTTAACGGAGGCACTTATAGCAATAGACTTCCTTGATTGTATTGCTTTTGCCTGTGTCCCATAGGTTTTTGTATGTTGTGTTGCCATTATAATTTCCTTCAAGAAATTTTTCAGTTTTCTTCTTAATTTCTTCATTGACCCACTTGTCATTCAGGGGCATATTGCTTAATTCCCACATGTTTGTATAATTTGCAAAATTCCTCTTGTTACTGATTTCTAGTTTTATTCCATTGTAGTCAGGGAAGATGCTTGATATTATTTCAATTTTGTTGAATGTCTTAAGATTTGTTTTGTGAGCTAATATGTGATGTGTCCTTAAGAATGAGGAAAAGAATATGTATTCTGCAGCTGTTGGATGAAATGGTCTGTAATATCTATTAGATTCATTTGGCCTATAGTGCAGATTACATCTAATATTTATTTGTTGATTGTCTCTCTGGAAGATCTGTCCAATTCTAAAAGTGGGGTGTTGAGGTCTCCAGCTGTTATAATATTGGTGTCTATCTGTCTTTTTCAGTCTAACAATATGTGCTTTATATATCTGGGTGCTCCAGGTCTGGATGCATATATATTTACAATTGTTATATCCTCTTGCTGGATTGACACCTTTATCATTATATAGTGATCTTCTTTACATCTTCTTACAGTTTTTGCCTTGAAATCTATTTTGTCTGATGTAAGTATAGGTACTCATGCTCTGTTTTGATTTTCATTGGCATGACATGTCTTTTTCCATCTCTTCACTTTCAGTCTTTGTGTGTCTTTATAAGTGTTCCTTTTAGGCAACAGATTACTGGATACCTTTTTGTTCATCCATTCACCCACAGTATGTCTTTTGATTGGAGAGTTTAGTTCATTTACATTCAATGTTATAATTGATAAGTAAGGACTTATTCCTGCCATTTTGTTATTTGTTTTGTGGTTGCTTTGAGATCTTTTTCTTCCTCTTTTGTTTCTTTCTGCCTTCCTTTTAGTGAAGGTGATTTTCTCTGGTGATTAATTTAGTTTCTTCCTTTTTATTTTTTGTGTGCCTGCTGTATGTTTTTTGGTTTGAGGTTAACATGAGGCTTGAAAATACTATTTTATAACCCATTATTTAAACAGCTTAACACTGTCTCTGTAAAACAACAGATGAGCAAGGAAAAAGAAAACTAATATAAACTCTACACCTTAGCTTTGTCCCCCTGATTTTTTTTTAACTTTTTGTTGTTTCTATTTATATCTTGTTGTACTGTTTATGTCTTGAAAAGTTGTTATAGTCATTATGTTTGGTTGGGTCATCATTTAGTCTTTCTATTTAAGAATAGTTTACACATGACAGTTACAGTATTATAATATTCTATGTTTTTCTATGCACTTACTATTACCAGTGAACTTTGTACCTTCAGATAATTTCTTATTGCTCATTAACATTTTAATCTGCCTGACTGAAGTACTCCTTTTAGCACTTCTTGCAGGACTGGGTGTGTTAAAATCCTTCAGCTTTTTTTTTTCTTTTTTTGTCTGGGAAAGTTTTAATTTCTCCTTCATGTTTGAAGGATGTTTTTGCTAGACATACAATTGTAGGGCAATTGTAGGATATTTTTTTTCCCCCTGCAGCACTTTAAATATGTCTTGCTACTCTCTCCTGCCCTGTAAGTTTTCCACTGAAAAGCCTTCTGCCAGATGTATTGGAGTGCCATTGTATGTGATTTATTTCTTTTCTCTCCCTCCTTTTAGGATCCTTCCTTTATGCTTTACTTTTGACAGTTTGATTATTGAATTCCTGGAGGTAGTCTTGTTTGGGTTAAATATGCTTGGTATTCTATAACCTTCTTTTACTTGGATATTGATATCTTTCTCTAGGTTTCTGACATTCTGTTATTATCCCTTTGAATAAACTTTCTATATCTATCTCTTTCTCTATCTCCTCTTTAAGGCAAATAACTCTTAGATTTGTTCTTTTGAGGCTGTATTCTAGATCTTGTAGGCGTGCTTCATTCTTTTTTCTTCTTTTTTCTCCTCCTTCTCTGTATTTTCAAATAGCTTGTTTTAAGGCTCACTGATTCTTTCTTCCACTTGGTCAATTCTGCTATTAAAAGACTCCAATGCATCTCCTCTCTGTCAATTGCGTTTTTCAGCCCATAATTTCTACTTGTTACTTTTTGTTTTGATCTCTTTGTTGAATTTATCTAATAGAATTCTGAATTCCTTCTGTGTGATTTCTTGATTTTTTTTTTAGTTTCTTCAAAACAGCTATTTTAAGTTCTCTGTCTGAAATGCCACATATCTCTCTTTCTCCAGGATTGGTCCCTGGTACCTTATTTAGTTCATTTATTGAGATCATGTTTTCCTGGATGGTCTTGATATTTGTAGATGTTTATCTGTGTCTTTGCATTGAAGAGTTAGGTATTTATTGTAGTCTTTGCCATCTGGGCTTCTTTGTCCCCATTATTCCTGGGAAGGCTTTCTAGAGATTCTAAAGGACTTCAGTGTTGTGATCTAAGCCTCACCTGCTTTGGGGCACACCCCAAGCCCAATAACGCTGTGGTTCTTGCAGACTTGTAGAGGTACTGCCTTGATAGTCTTGAAAATATTTCAAAACAGTTCTCTGAATTACCAGGCAAAGACTCTTGGTCTCTTCCTTTACTTTCTCCCAAACAAAAACAAATGGATCCTGTTTCTCTGTTCTGAGCCACTGGGAGCTGGGGTGGAGTGACACAGGTAAACTTGTGGCCACCATCACTAGTACTGTGCTGGGTCAGACCTGATGCCAGCATAGCACTGGGTCTCACCCATGGCCCACTGAAACCACTCCCTGGCTACCGTCTATGTTTTCTCAAGGCCTTGGGGCTCTATAATCAGCAGGTGTCAAAGCCAACCAGGACCGTGTTCTTCCTTTCAGGGAGACAAGTTCCCTCAGATCCTGGATGGGTCCAGAGGCGCCATCTGGTAACCAGGGACTAGAGTCAAAAACCTAAAAAGTCTGTCTGGTGTTCTATTGCATGGCAGCTGAGCTGACACTCAAACCACAAGGTGCAGTCTTTCCCACTCTTCCTTCCCATTTCCAAAGGCAGAGGAGCTCCGCCCATCAGCCAATGCCACCACAGGCCTGTGGAGAGTACTGCCAGACTACCATTAATGTTCTCTTAAGACTCAAGGGCTCTTCAGTCAGCTCGTGATGAATGCTGCCTGGCCTTGGAATCACCCTTCACTGCATTGGGCTTCCCTCAGACCCAGGTCAGGTTCAGAAATGCCATCCAAGAGCCAAGTCCTAGAATCAGAGACCCCAGGTACCTGCTTGATGGTCTACCCACTGTGGCTGAATTGGTACTTAAGGTGCAAGACAATGTCCCCTTTACCTTTCCCTCCTCTTTTCTCAAGCAGAAGGAGTCTTACCCCACAGCCACCAGAACTGGGAATATGCTGAGTTTCATCTGAAGCCAGCAAGTGTCAGAGTGTCACCCAAGGCCCATGTTGTACTACCTGGGTATCGCTGCTGGTTATTCAGGGTCCAAGGGCCCTTCAGTTAGCAGGTGGTGAATTCTTCAAGACTGAGTCTTTCCCTTCAAGTTAGTGGGTTCCCTTCAGGCAAAGGGTGTGTCTAGATGTGTTAGCCAGGAACTAAGGCCTAGAAAGGGTGACTTATGGATCTCATTGGTGCCCTATCCTACTGTGGCTGAACTGGTATTCAAGGTGCAAGACAAAGGCCTCCAAACTCTTCCCTCTCCTATCCTCACACAGAAGGAAAGGGTCTCTTTTGGAGCCACAAGCTTTGAAACCTGGGGTTAGGGGAGGGGTGAGGCCAGCACTCTTTTTAGCTGCCCAAATTTGTGTCTTAGGAGGTCACATGCTCCCTCAGTCCACTGGCTCTGGGTCCAGTTCAGTACTAGGACTCATCTAAGATTTGTAGTCCTTGTGGCCTAGACAACTTATCAAGTTTAGGTCCCCAGAGCACTTTACCGCATGATGGCAAGACCTATATATAGGACCTCAAGTTCTGACAGCTGGCATCAGTGATTTTCCTCTGACTAGGACTGATTTAAATACTTCCTCCATGGACAGGTGTCAGCTGAGTTTGTGCTGGTTTTGCTTTCTGCTATAGTAGAACAGCACTGAGCTCATTGCCACACAGTTGCTGCACTCTCCCTCTCCCCAGCACATGGAATCACTCTCTTGTCCATGCCACCACTGCTCAGGGATGGGGAAGGGGTGTTGGTGGTGATTCCAGATTCCTTTTGTTATCTCTTCAGCACCTCTTTCAGTGCTATGAAGTTGAAACAAGGTACTATGAGTGCTCTCCTGGTTTTTCTTTCTTATGAAGCTGTTTTTTTCATGTACATAGTTGTTAAATTGGTGTCCTTGCAGGGGTATAATTGGTAAAGCCTTCAATGCCATCATCTTGCTCTGTCTCCTGCTTCCTTTCTTGGCATGTGATCTTGGCACACATTGGCTTCCCTTCAACTTCCTCCATGAGTGGAAGCAGTATGAGACCCTCACAAGATGCAGATGCTCAATCTTGAGCTTTCTAGCTATCCAGCGTCATGAGCCAAATAAATCTGTTTTCCTTATAAATTACCCAGCCTTAGGTGCTCTTTTATAGCAACACAAAATGTACTAACACAATGTTCAAATTTCTGTTTTAGATAATGACCTTTATTTAATATTTGCATAGCTATTTTTTGGATGGAGGGTCCAATTAAGAATCTCACAGTGCATATAGTTGTAATGTCTCTTTATCTTCCTTTAATACAGAAGAGTTCTTCCCCAATATCGATTTTTTAAAATATTACAGGACAATTGTCTTATAGAATGTCCTACAATCTAGATTTGTATGATTGTTTCTGCTTAATTTGATTTAGATAAAATATTCTGGGCAAGATTTCCACATATGTGACATCAATGCTTCTTCCACTTGGGAAGCAATTTATGTCAGTTTCCCCCTTCATGGGTAGGGTCAAGGTTTGATCATTGGATAAGGTGGCACTTTCTGGATCTTTCCATTGTAAAAGTTCCTCTTTCACTTTGTAATAAATAAGTGGTCTTCGAGTTGATACTTTGAGTCTGGATGTCTGTTCTTAAAGCCTGTCTCAGCCTTAAAGTACTCATCAGGAAACACTGAATAGCCTTCCCTCCACAATTTCCCAAATCTTGATTACTGAGATTCTCTGCTTTGCTTTTATATCATGCTTCCACATTTAACACTAAAACAGAGGTCCTTATCTCAGAGAGAGCTGATGTATGGTTTATACTTCAGAAAAAGAATATGATATTTGGAATACACAAAATGAGAGCGGACAAGAAGACTGTGAAAATCCTTGAAATATAGGAGAACGCGTAGGAAGTTGATAGCAAATACATCCATAAATGGAGCTTTTTCTCATGGAGGAAAAAAAAAACAAAAAACTACAGACATAGGCATCACCATGCTTCTAGGTCATGATCCTCAAAATTGCTTTCCTTGGCCAAGGGAGTAGAGCACAGCTCCTATAGACTTTGGAAGTAAACAGAAGTGGTCTGAAGCCTGCCTTCTTTTCTAGTACTGGTGCCAGATCCAAGATCAGCCTTTCTGAGCCTCAGTGACTTCTTCTGTAAAACTGAAACAATAATACTTTGTCTCATATTTATAAAGTCTACAAATATAGAGAGTGCATGTAACCTTCCTGGCATGCAAGAAGCTCTCACTAAGAATTTGTTACATTACCAGTCCCTTAACCTATAAGCCTTGACAAAATAAGAAGTATGGAGTTTTCTCAACGGGCAACTGAAGGAAGCAAAAACCTCGCCTCAGCAGATTTGAATTAAATATTTGAATTTTCCCTTTGAGTTCTTAGAAACTTTCCAAATTGTATTTCACATTTTTTTTTCTCATTTGTATAACTTCTAGTACTTTCTTCATGTGATTTGGTTTTAAAAGATACAACATTACCTTTTATGGTTGTTATGTATAATTGTTATATTTTATATGCTCTTGTTATGAATAATGATGTGAGTTTTAATCGCTACAAGCAAATGTGAGTGGCAGTTTAGTGCAGGTGTTAAGAGAGAAGCCATAGGGTTCTTTATCCTTCACTTACTAGCAAGACCCTGAGCAAGACACAGACCTTTCTAAACATGTTCTCTCATTTGTAAAATAGGGATAAGAATCATGGCTACTCATTGAGTTTTTGTGAAATGTTAATTATAAACAAAAAACACTTAGTAGACTAGTAAGCTCTTAGTAAATGTTGGCTATTGTTATTTCTGTGGTTGGAATTTCTGTTCTGTGTTCGTTTTCTCCTTAAGCAAACTAAAGTCTGTCTATTTGATGGAGGCAGAATTAAGGGCATGCCAGAGTTATGGAGACTCCCACTCAATAGGGCAATGAAAGGTTTCTTGAATCTGAAGGGGTCATCTTTTCAGGTCTTGGGCTGTGTGGGGACATTTGAATCTTTAGGTTGTGTACAATTGCATCACCTTCACATAGGGAAAGCTCAAGTTGGAGCAGTTTTGGTGACTTTTCTTTCCATATGGAGTCTTACATATTCGCCCTTATGTATGAGTCCCAGATCATCCTGCCAGCTGAGCACCCACATCACAGAGTTGAATGGATGCAGAGCTGAGCTGCAGTTTGAATCCCAAAAGCGGCAGTCAGCACCTCTTGCGTGAAACCAAAAGCTGGAGCCTCATTTCCTGAAATAGATTGGTATTCTAGCTTTTTAATCTGCCAATCATAACACACAATTTGCAGCTAAAAATGTAAAACTAAAGTGTGTCTATCCATAAAAAAGGTAAACAATCATTCTTCAAAATGTGAAGGGTAGTTGTGTTATTATTTTTTGCAGATCTGAATTTTCTGATTTCTTAAAAAATAAATATGCTGCAAAGGTTATTCTTAAGTGACTTTGTAATGGATTCAATATGGGAGACGTGAGACTTCCGAGAGAGTTTGTACAGGTGGAGCTGCTCTGAAAGATGGGACAATTACCAGGTCAAAAGGTGAACCCTCCAGGTATGGCCTCACCTGGAAAAAAAAAAAAAGCCAGCTCCAGCAGGAACTCTCACCAAAAGATGAGGGATGGGAGTAGCCTTTTCTTGATTTTTTGAAAAGTCTTTGTAAACAGAATCACTCTAAAAAGAATTTTCAGGTGCTCAATAGGACTGAGAATAGGCTTAGGTAAGCAAGGAGCAAGATACCTGGAGTGAAAAATATATGGAGGTGTCATTCTCAGGTACTGACCCTATGAAGGAGTTCAGGCATCTTTTCCAGCACATGCCTGAGAATGAGTGCTGCCTTGCACTTTGCACCCTGGGGACCTCACTTGCCTCACTGTAGTCTGTCCTGTTGCCAAGAAGAAACTCCTAACTGATTGACCCCACAGAAATGAGCCAAGTTGGATCACCACACTCAATGGTTGGATGGGTCTGGGGGAGGTGGATCCTTCTCTCTACTTTTTGAAAATCTAAACTCCATTACCAATAGCATAGAATTATTTTTCACTTGTTTTTATATGATAGTTGGTGATATGGTTTGGCTCTGTGTCCCCATCCAAATCTCATCTCTTGAATTATAATCACCATATGTCAGGGGAGGGGCCTGGTGGGAGGTGATTGAATCATGGGGTTGGACTTCTCCCATGCTGTTCTCATGATAGTGAGTGACTTCTCATGAGATCTGGTTGTTTGGAAGTGTGTGGCACTTCCCCTTTTATTCTCTCTCTCTCTCCTGCTGACATGTAAGATGTGCTTTGCTTCCCCTTCACCTTCTGCTGTGATTGTAAGTTTCCTGAGGCCTCCTCAGCTATGCAAAATTGTGAGTCAATTAAAACTTTTTTTTTCTTTATAAATTACCCAGTCTTAGGTAGTTCTTTATCACAGTGTGAAAACACACTAATACATTTGGCATCTTTAAGTGTTTGTTGGAACTTTGTGGGGTTGGTCAGGGAAAGATAGAATAAAATACTTTACAGTTATACAGCTTGGCTTTTTGTTATAGTCTTATTAAATTACCTCTATAGTGACTCATTTATCTTATAGGACCAGGAAATAGATACCAGACATTAGGATAAAGACAGCTTAAAAAATTCAGAATCTAATCAAGACTGAGGAAGTTAGCTTGAACATCAGTGAGGATTACAGATTACTGCAAGCAGATGAAAGAAATAAAAAATGGTACCCCTTGAACTCAGAAAAGATCAACCTGTATGAAGAGCTCAGACATGGGATTCTATAATAGTAACTGTGAAAAGGGCTCAGCCTTAAGCTCTCATAAACTTGAAGACACTAGAATGATTTCAACATAGTGAACCTGCCTGAACTCATTGTACAATTATAATTTTAGATGCTATCATAAGTTCTGACTTCTTTGTTTAATTAGACAAATGTTCTGAAACATTGTAAATACATAAATACTAAATTATGCAAAGATTCCTTAATGCAAATATATCAAAACACAAAATGGATTCTTCTTCTTCTTTTTTTTTTTTGAGACGGAGTTTCTCTCCTTTTGCCCAGGCTGGAGTGCAATGGCATGATCTCAGCTCACTGCAACCTCCGCCTCCTGGGTTCAAGCGATTCTCCTGCCTCAACCTCCAGAGTAGCTGGGATTACAGGTATGTGCCACCACGCCTGGCTAAGTTTTGTATTTTTAGTAGAGACAGGGTTTCACCATGTTGGCCAGGCTGGTCTCGAACTCCTGACCTCAAGTGATCCACACACCTCGGCCTCCCAAATTGTTAGGATTACAGGCATGAGCCACTGTTCCCAGCCACAAAATGGATTCTTTTACAGATTTATGATTTTAATTCTAAATCTACTTGGGTTTATAATAAATATATCCCCTGTGGTAGGCAGAATTCTAAAATGACCCACGGTGACCCACAGTTTTGCATAATCCCTTCCTATTCAGTGTGTTTAGAACCTGGTATTATGATGAGATATTACTCCTGTGATTATATTACTCATTCGTTGACTTCGAGCTAATCAAAACAGAGATTATCCTGGGTGGGCCTGACTTAATCAGGTGAGCCTTTAAAAGAAGACAAAGCATCAGAGAGATATGCTCCTGCTGACTTTGAAGATGCTGCTGACCCTTGATGAGCAAACAGCAAAAACCAGGGACTTCAGTTCTATAACCTAAAAGAATAAAATTATGTGAGCTTGGAAGAGGAGCTTGAGGTTCACATGAGAACCATAGTACTGGCAGATACCTTCATTTCAGCCTGGGAGTGCCTGAACAGAAGACCAGTTAACTTGTGCCTGCACTCCTGATCCACAGGTATTGTGTAATAGGAAACCAATATTCTCCTCATAGTGGGTTGAATTGTGTCTCCCCAAAATATATGTTGAAGTTCTAATCCCTTGTACCTGTGAATGTGACATTATTTGGAAGTAGACTTTACAGATGTGATCCTGTTAAGATAAAATTATACTGGATTAGAATGGACCCTAAATCCAATTACTGGTGCCCTTATAAGGTGAGCAAGATTTGAAGGCACAAAATATACATAGAAGGAAGATGGCCATGTGAAGATGAAGACAGAAATGGGAGTGATGTAGCTATAAGTCAAGAAATGACAAGAATTGCTGCTAGCAACCACCAAAAGCTGAAAGAGACAAGAAAGGATTCTTCTGCTCTAGAGACTTCATAGAAAGCATGGCCCTGGCAACACCTTGATTTCAGAATTTTGCCCTCCAAAACTTTGAGAGTTAATTACCGTTGTAAAACAACTATATTAGTTCATTGTCATACTGCTATAAAGAAATACCTGAAACTGGGTAATTTATAACCAAAAGAGGTTATAAATTCCTGTACAGGCTGTACAGGAAGCATAGTGGCATCTTCTTCTGGGGAGGCCTCATGGAACTTACAATCATGGTGGAAGGCAAAGGGAGAGCCAACACTTTACATGACCAGAGCAGGAGAAAGAGAGAGAGTGGGAGAGACGGGGTATGTGCCACACACTTTTAAACAATCAGATCTCACAAGAACTCACTATAATAACAGCAACACCAAGGGGGTGGTGGTGTTAAACCATGAGAAACTGTCCCTATGATCAAATAACCTCCCACCAGTGTCTCCTACTTCCAGCATGGTGGATTACATTTCAACATGAAGTTTGGGTGAGACAGAGATCCAAACCATATCACCAACCAGTTGCAGTTACAGAAGCTTTAGAAAACTAATACACCCCCTGAAGAGATTCTATGGTACTTCTGACAGACTGGCTAGATTCTCACCAAACCCATATCCTCTTCCCAGGCACATGGCTAGACTACATTTCCCAGTCGCCTTTTACCTGACAGGACCATGTGACTAGTTCCTGCTGATGGATTGTAAACAGAGGGGCTGTGACACTTCAACGACTGAATTAAAAGAGTTACAGATTTAAAGGAATCCCTATCAAAATTACAATGTCATTTTTCATGGTAATAGATAAAAATAATCATTAAATTCCAATGGAACAACAAAATACCCCAAATAGCCAAAATAATCTCAAGATAAAAGAACAAACTGGAGATATCACCCTACCCAACTCCAAGATATAAAGATTGTAATAAAAACAACATGGAACTGGCATAAAAAGAGACTCATCAACCAATGAAATAGGATAGAAAGCCTGGAAGTAAAGCCATGTGATATAATTTGGCTCTGTTTCCCCAGCCAAATCTCATGTTGAATTGTAATTTCCAATTTTAGGGAAGGTACCTGGTGGGAGGTCATTGGATCATGGGGACAGATTTCCCCCATGCTGTTCTCATGATAGTGTGTGAGTTCCCACAAGATCTGATGATTTAAATGTGTGTGGCACTTCAATACTTGCTCTCCCTCTCTCTCTCTCTCTCTCTCCTGCTCTGCCATTGTAAGACGTACCTGCTTCCCCTTCACCTTCCACTATGATTGTAAGTTTCCTGAGACCTCCCAGTCATGCCTCCTGTTAAGCCTGTGGATCTGTGAGTCAATTAAACCTCTTTTCTTCATAAATTAACTAGTCTCAGGTAGTTCTTTATAGCAGTGTGAGAATGGACTAATACAGAAAATTGGTACTGGGAGTGGAGCATTGCTATAAAGATACCTGAAAATGTGGAAGTGACTTTGGAACTGGGTAACAGGCAGAGGTTGGAACAGTTTGGAGGGCTCAGAAGAAGAGAGAAAGGTGTGGGAAAGTCTGGAACTTCCTAGAGACTTGAATGGTTTTGACCAAAATGCTGATAGTGATATGGACAATGAAGTCTAGGCTGAGGTGGTCTCAGAAGGAGATGAGGAACTTATTGGGAACTAGAGTAAAGGTCATTCTTGCTATGCTTTAACAAAGAGACTGGCAGCATTTTTCCCCTGCTCTAGAGATCTGTGGAAATTTGAACTTGAGAGAGATAATTTAGGGTATCTGGCAGAAGAAATTTTTAAGCAGCAAAGCATTCAAGATGTGAACTGGCTGTTTCTAAAAGCATATGATCGTATGCATTCACAAAGAGATGATCTGAAATTGGAACTTATATTTGAAAGGGAATCAGAGTATTTAAGTCTGGAAAATTTGTAGCCTGACCATGTAGTAGAAAAGAAAGCCCATTTTCGGGGAGAAATTCAAGCCTGCTGCAAAAATTTGCATAAGTAAAGAGGAGTTGAATGTTAATAGCCAAGACAATGGGGAAAATGTTTCCAGGGCATTTCAGAGATCTGCACATCAGCCCCTCCCATCACAGGCCCAGAGGCCTAGGAGGAAAAAATGGTTTCATGGGCCATACCCATGGCCCACTACTCTGTGCAGCCTCAGGAGATGGTGCCCTGCATACCAGCTGCTCCAGCTCCAGCTATGACTAAAAGGGGCCCAGGTACAGCTTGGGCTTTGGCTTTAGAGGGTGCAAGCCTCAAGCCTTGGTGGCTTACATGTGGTTTTGGGCCTGTGGGTGCACAAAAGACAAGACTTGAAGTTGGGGAACTTCTGCCTAGTTTTCAGAGGATGTATGGAAATGCCTAGATGTCCAGGCATAAGTTTGCTGCAAGGGCAGAACCCTCATGGAGAATTTCTACTAGAGCAGTGTGGAGGGGAAATATGGCTTTGGAGCCCCCATACAGAGTCCCCACTGGGGCACTGCCTAGTGGAGCTGTGAGAAGAGGGCCAACGTCCTCCAGACCCCAGAATGGTAGATTCTTGCAGACATCTTGCATAGTGCACTTGGAAAAGCTGCAGGTACTCAATGCCAGCCCATGAAACCAGCTGTTGGGGCTGTACCCTGCAAATCCACAGAGACAGAGCTGCCCAAGGCCTTGGGAGCCCACTCCTTACATTAGTGTGGCCTGGATGTGAGAAATAGAGTCAAAGAATATTATTCTGGAACTTTAAGATTTAATGACTGCCCTGCTGGGTTTGGGACTTGCATGGGACCTGTTGCCCCTTTGTTTTGGCTGATTTCTCCCATTTGGGATGGGAGCACTCACCCAAAGTCTGTACCCCCATCGTATCTTGGAAGTAACTACTTGTTTTTGATTTTGCAGGCTCTTAGGTGAAAGGTACTTGCCTAGTCTTAGATGAGACTTTAGACTTGAATTATTGGGCTAATGCTGGAATGAGTTAAGACTTTGGGGGACTGTTGGGAAGGCATAATTATGTTTTGAATATGGGAAGGACATGAGATTTGGGAGGGGCCGGGGCAGAATTATATGGTTTAGCTCTGTGTCCCCACCCAAATCTCATGTTAAATTGTAATTTCCAGTGTTGGAGGAGGTACCTAGTGGGAGGTCACTGGATCATGGGGCAGATTTCCTCCATGCTTTCCTCATGATAGTGAGTGAGTTCTCATGAGATATGATTCTTTAAAAGTGTGTGGCACTTCCCTACTTACTCTCTCTCTCCTGCTTTGCCATGATAATATGTGCCTGCTTCCCCTTCACCTTCTGCCATGATTTTAAGTTTTCTGAGCCCTCCCAGTCATGCTTCCTGTTAAACCTGTAGAACTGTGAGTAAATTAAATTAAACCTCTTTTCTTCATAAATTACCCAGTCTTATGTTATTGTTTATAGCAGTGTGAGAACAAAATAATACACCATGCATTTATGATAAATTGCCTTTTGACAAAGATGCCAAAGGCATACAATGTGGGGAGGACAGTCTAATTAATAAATAGTGTGGGGAAAACTGGTTATCCACATACAGAAGAATGAAATTGGACCCTAACCTTGCATCACATAATGAAATCAACTCAAAAAAGATTAAAGACTTAAACATAAGACCTAAAACTGTAAAAGAACTAGAAGAAAACAGAGAGTGAGAGCTTCATGACATAGGTCAGGGCAAGGACTTTTTGAATATGACCCCAAAAGCTCAGGCAACAAAAGCCAAAATAGACAAATGGGGATAGCATCAAACTAAATAGTGTCTGCACAGAAAGAAAGGAAAAAAAAAAAGAACAACAACAGAAACTCCAATTAACAAAGTAAAGAGACAACCCACAAAGTGGATAAAAGTTATTTGCAAACTGTACATCTGATAAGTGGTTAATATCCAAAATATGTACAGGGAGCAAGATGTCTGGATAGAAGGCTCCACCAATTGTCCCCCCAAGAAGGACACCAATTTAACAGCTATCTACACAAAAAAGCACCTTCATAAGAATCATAAATTAGGTGAGCACTCACAGTACCTGGCTTTAACTTCATATCGCTGAAAGAGGCACTGAAGAAGAGAAAAAAAGTCTTGAATCACAGACACTACCCATCCTCCATCCCTTGGCAGTAGCCATGTGGCACAGAGAGAGAATCTGTGAAGGTGGGAGAGGGAGAGCACAGCAATTGTAAGACATTGCATTGAACTCAGTATTGCCCTGTCATAGCAGAAAGCAAACTGGGCTTAACTCAGCTAATGGCTGCCCACAGAGGGAGCATTTAGACCAGCCCTAGCCAGAGGGAAATTACTCAACTCAGCAGTTGGAACTTGAGTTCTGGCAAGCCTTGCCACACTAGGCTAAAGTTCTCTGGGTCCCTAAATAAATTTGAACAGCAGTCTAGGCCACAAGGGTTGTAATTTGTAGGCAAGTCCTGGTGCTGAACTCAACTCAGCGCCAGTGAACTGGTGGGGCACATGACCTACTGAGACACCAGGTGGGACAGCTAAGGGAGTGCTTGTGACAACCCCCCCCCCCCAGCCACAAGCTACACAACTTATGGATTCAAAAGGGACCCCTTCCTTCTGTTTGAGGAGAGGCGAGGGAAAAGTAAAGGAGACTTTGTCTTGCATCTTGGATACCAGCTCAGCCACAGTAGGATAGAGAGTCAGTCAAAGATGTAAGGCCTCCTTTCCAGGACCTAACTCCCAGACAATGTCTGTAGACACACACTGGGCCAAAAAGGAATCCACTACCTTGAAGGAAGAGACCCAGTCCTGGCAGGACCCATCACCTGCTGACTAAAGAGCCTTGGGCCCTGAATAATGAGGAGTAATACCCAGATAGTATGTCATGTGCCATGGGTGAGACTCTGAGACTTCCTGGATTCAAGTGAGACTTAGCATATTCCCAACTGTGGTGTCTATGGGGCAAGACTCCGTCTGCTTGAGAATAGGGGAGGAAAAAGTATGGGAGACTTTACATGCCAGCTCAACCTCAGGGGTTGAGAGCACAAAGTAGGCTCTTGGGAACCCCAATTCCAGGACTTGGCTCTTGGACAGCATTTCTGGACCTGCCCTGGGCCAGAGGGGAGCCCATTGTCGTGAAGGGTGAGTTCCGGGCCAGGCAACATATACCACAAGCTGACTGAAGAGCCTTTGGGTCTAAAGGGAACACTGGCAGTAGCGTGACAGTACTCTCTGAGGGCTTGTGGTGGTACTAGCCATGGGATGAGGCTCCTCTGCCTATGAAAAGTGAAGAAAAGATTGGGAAGAACTGCATCACATGATATGAATGCCAGCTTAGTTGTAGTGCAATAGAACACCAGGTAGACTTCTGAGGTATTGACTCCAGTTCCTGGCTCCTGGATGGCATCTCTGGACCTCCCTGGGGCCTGAGGGAACTTGCCTTCCTGAGTGGAAGGACACAAGCCTGATAAGCTTCAACACCTTCTGATTATAGAGTCTCAGTGCCTTGAATAAACATAGGTGGTAGCCAGGTAGTGATTACAGTGAACCTTGGGTGAGACCCAGTGCTGTGCTGGCCTTAGTTCTCACGCAGCACGGTCCCAGTGATGGTGGCCACAGGGATGCTTGTATAACCACATTACCAGCTCTAGATGGCTGAGAACAGAAACAGAGACTTTGTTTGGGAGGAAGTAAGGTCAGAGAACAAGTGCCTGCCTAGTAATCCAGAGAATGCCTCTGGATCTTATTCAAGACCACCAAGATAGTACCTCTATAAGTCTGCAAGAACCACAGTGTTACTGGGCTTGGGGTGTCCCCTAATGCAGATATGGCTTAGAACATAATACTAAAGTCCTTTTGAAGACCTTGAAAGTCTTCCTCGGAAGGGCAGGTAAAACAAGCTTAGCCTGCAAAGACTACAATAAACACCTAACTCTTCAATGCCTTTACACAGATAAATATCTCTCAGTACCGAGACCATCTATGAAAACATGACATCACTAAATCAACTAAACAAGGTACAAGGGACCAGTTGTGAAGAAACAGATATGTGACCTTTCAGACAGAGAATTCAAGGTGGCTGTTTTAAGGAAACTCAAAGATATTCAAGACAACACAGAGAAAGAATTCAGAATTCCATGAGATAACTTTAATAAAGAGATGGAAATAATTAAAATGAATCAAGCAGCAATTCTGTGGCTGTAAAATGCAAATGACACACTGAAGAATGCATTAGACTCTTTTAATAGCAGAACTGATCAAGCAGAGGAAAAAAATAATGTGCTTGAAGATAGCCTATTTGAAAATAATCAATCAGAGATGATAAAAGAAAAAAGAATAAAAATAATGAAGCATTCCTACAGGATCTAGAAAATAGCCTCAAAAGGGCAAATCTAAGAGTCATTGACCTTAAAGAGGAGGTAGAGAAAGAGATAGGGGTAGAATGTTTATTCAAAAGGATGATAACAGATAATTTCCCAAACCTAGAGAAATATATCAATATCTGTGTACAAGGAGGTTATAGAACACTAAGCATATTAACCCAAAGAAGACTACCTCAAGGCATTTAATTATTAAGCTGCCAAAGGTCAAGGATAAAGAAAGGATATTAAAAGCAGCAAGACAAAAGAAACAAATCACATACAATGGAGCTTCAACATATCTGGCAGCAGCCTGTTCAGTGGAAACCTTACAGGCCAAGAGAGGATGACATGATATATTTAAAGTGCTGAAGGAAAAAAAAAAAAACTTTTACCCTAGAATAGTATATCCAGTGAAAATATCCTTCAAACATGAAGGAGAAATAGTCTTTCCCAGAGAGCCAAAAGCTGAGGGACATCATCAACACCAGACTTGTCCTACAAGAAATGCTAAAGGGAATACTTTAGTCAGAAAGAAAAACACATTAATGGGCATAAGAAATCATATGAAGGTAGAAAACACTCTGCTAATATTAAGTACACAGAAAAACACAGAGTATTATAACCCTGTAACTGTGCTGTGTAAAGTACTCTTAAGAAGAAAGACTAAATGATGAACCAATCAAAAATAATAACTACAACAACTTTTCAAGACATAAATGGGGCCGGGCGCGGTGGCTCAAGCCTGTAATCCCAGCACTTTGGGAGGCCGAGACGGGCGGATCATGAGGTCAGGAGATCGAGACCATCCTGGCTAACCCGGTGAAACTCCGTCTCTACTAAAAAATACAAAAAACTAGCCAGGCGAGGTGGCGGGCGCCTGTAGTCCCAGCTACTCGGGAGGCTGAGGCAGGAGAATGGCGTGAACCCGGGAGGCGGAGCTTGCAGTGAGCTGAGATCCGGCCACTGCACTCCAGCCTGGGCGACAGAGCGAGACTCCGTCTCAAAAA